>NC_133355.1:9101255-9308755 GCF_030506205.2 Paramisgurnus dabryanus | reverse complement strand
CTGACATTGGCAAGTGTCCACGTTGGCTTTTGCTGCAACCTGGTGGTCAACCTGAACCACTGCAGCCAGTCAAGTAACATAACAACCATTGTTTCTAATCCTCTTTGCCTTTAGCCCAGACACATGGTGATTTATTCATGTGGCCTGCGACATGTGAGTGACTGTTTATTCCTAATTGTTCCTCTTCTCTCCAGGAGCTCAAACTGCACCGCCTGACCCCTCTCCAAGCCCCTCCTGTCCACCTCCGCCAGTAGCCCCGCCCACCAACGCGGCCGATGTCATGGTGAACTTCGATCCTGATCCCGCTGACCTAGCTTTGTCCAGCGTGCCAGGCCAGGAGGCGTTTGATCCACGCAGGCATCGCTTTTCAGACGAAGAGCTGAAGCCTCAGCCCATGATTAAGAAGGCTCGCAAAATGCTTGTGCCAGATGAGCAGAAGGTACTACTTTGCATTTCATTTCAGGGATTTTCTGAATGGCTTTATAACATTTTTTTCTATAGTAGATAGCAGAGGTAAACTAAGCGGTTTTTGCTTCCACCAGACAATGAATAGAGTGCCGCAGGGATGACGTATTTTTGTAGGCCAACCTGGAAGTTAGCGGGATGCTGATTTCCTCGCCAGAAAAACGCATTAATTTCTCCCATAGACTTTTGGATTTTTGCACATAATAAGCTCTGTGTTTGTGTTTTCCAACTAGATAATCTTTTTCACAGATGAAGACAACTTTTAGGAATTTTGAACTTTAAATGCGTTAACTAGAAATGAAAAGCTAACCTTAGACTACAAGCGAACCACACCACGGTCTTTCGACATTAACGTCATCACCACCAAGCTTTGACAGCTCTTTCAAACTTCATTAAACACATTTAAAAACATGTTCGCTGATACGAAAAAACTCTTAAGGATGAATGTTTGTTGGGAATTGTGTCCTTGTTTCCTTGTTTTTGAGATCTTCATGCCTGAGGTCGTTTACAGACCCTGATGACGTTTAAAGACACGCTAAAGTTTTAAAGTCACAAGTGGGGGTGTTATTCGTGTGTTGTATGTCCTAGAATAAAATGTGAAAATATCTTGGGCTTGTGTTAACCCGCAAGATCATATTTAAAGGGACATTTCACAAGACTTTTTTAAGCTGTCAAATTAATCTTTGGTGTCCCCAGAGTGCGTATGTGAGGTTCTAGCTCAAAATACCATAAAGATAATTTATTATAACACTTTGTAGGTGCAGAAATGTGCCGTTTTTTGGTGTGTCCATTTAAATGCAAATGAGCTGATCTCTGCACTAAATGGCAGTGCTGTGGTTGGGTAGTGCCGATTAAGGGGCGGTATTATCTCCTTCTGACATCACAAGGGGAGCCACATTTTAATGACCTATTTGTTTACATGCTTTGAGAGAATGGTTTACCAAAACTAAGTTAGTGGGTTGATCTTTTTCACATTTTCTAGGTTGACAGAAGCAATGGGGACCCAATTATAGCACTTAAACATGAAAAAATCTGATTTTCATGGTATGTCCTTTTTAAAGCGTTTAACCAAAACCGGATCATGGAACCGGACGTGCTAAAATTCTAACTTGCTTCCGTGTCTTGCCTACAAAAATATGTCATCCGTGCCGCCCTCTATTAGAGTGTCATATCTAGATTCAGTAGCTCCGCCCTCTTATGTCAGTCAGTAAATCCAAACATGCAAAATAATTAAATAGAGTTTCTTGGTTGGTTAAAAAAAGATGTGACCTATTTTTGCTTACCTTTTATGTATAGTACACACAAATAAATTGCTTACAACACCATAAAAATCTCAAATACTCTCATTGTACAGCATTTTTCAAATCTGAAGTAGGGATGGGCAATATAAACAATATGCAATATAAACGATAGAAAAATGGCATACGATAGAGATTTTAAATCTATTGCACTATCGCGATAATGCGTGTTGATGACACAATCTACCCGCGAACTTTAGAGCCACGAGCTGCAGCCGAATAAACATGGATGAAAGCGTCAGCGAAACAGAGGAACTCGTGAAAAAGACAGATGCAACATTATTTGGATTTAAGCCGTCCAACAAGCAGCTGGAAAATATACTCTGTAGAGCAAGGGTGTCCAATACGGCAATGCTGGTAGATCGCACATAAGTTAACTGCTGCTCCACGCGGGAAATTGGCATTATGGTCTAGTAATTGTGAAACATGCAGTATATATATATGCAGTATAGTCCTTACAAGCATTTAAGGTGTTTAGTGTTATAAAAATAATTAACTGTGTTTTTTAGCAGATAGATCTTGTCGGCTTTATCATTTTAAAAGTAGATCACCACACAAAAAAGTCTGGACACCCCTGCTGTAGAGTGTGTCAGGCAAAAGTTCCAGCTAAGAGAGGTAACAAGACTAATCTGGCCCTAACAGTTTACTTTTACTTACTGTTTTAGCAGTTTTTTTTTTAGCTTTTCTAAGGGTCTATATAACCTGTTCTGAAATGAGTCTATTGAAATTATTATATCGCAATACATATCGCTATCGCAAGAGGCTGCAATGTATAACGCAATATGGATTTTAGGTCATATCGCCCATCCCTAATCTGAAGCATATATTTCACCTTTTGGGCATTCACTACATATATGGGTTCAGTTTTCAAGCTGCCATGCTTTTTGTCTATTATCATTGTTGTACTACAATTAAGTAAAAATTCATGCTTAAATTTTATTAAACTACAAATTAACCAAGGTTTGGCTGTGGTAAACATACCCATATATGGCAAAAAAAAAAATTCTCTGGCCCAAAATATGTTTTAAATATATGCTAAATACATCTTGCAGAAAGTAAAGCTTAATTAAATATATTTTTGAATTTCGAAATTTATTTCAAGGGCAACAAATACATTTCAAATTTTACAACCCATAAGGCAAAAAATATATTTTTCCTGGCCTAAATATAAAAGTTTGTATAAAATGTATAGGTATGCATAAAATAAAAAATTCAAAGTATATTTTTTGCAGTTGAAAATATATTTAATTTTGACATTTTCAAACCTGTTTGTAACATACAAATATGAATTTAAATGCTTTAAAATATATTTATTTTTAAAATATATTTCAAAATATACAAAAAATGGGCAAAAAGATATGTGCTGAAATATATTTTGAAATATGTTTACAGAATGTATTTTAACCAATATATTTTCTGGAATATATATATACATATATATATATATATATATATATATATATATATATATATATATTTTTTTTTTTTTTTTTAAATATAAAAAAATGTTTAACCATGGTTTTTGTAGTAAAAATGAATATGATCAATAATCATTAATATACCAAAAAAAACTAAATTTTTACTACAGTAAAAGTGTTAATTTTCGTAAAGGTACAAAATAATCTAAACCTTTCTTCTTTTTTTCCCCTTCTTGTTCACGTCCCACCTCATAAGGATGACAAGTACTGGAGTCGGCGCTATAAGAACAATGAAGCAGCAAAACGTTCCCGCGACGCTCGCCGACTGAAAGAAAACCAGATTTCTGTCCGAGCGGCATTCTTAGAACGGGAAAACGCCGCTCTTCGGCAGGAAGTCGCCGACATGCGAAAAGAGCTGGGCCGCTGTCGCAACATCATCAACAAATACGAGAGCCGTCACGGAGACTTATGAAAAGGAGACGAGAAGAACGGAAATAAGAAAGAGACTTTAATGTTATTGAAATAGCGTTTCAAGGGCTGTTCTGGAATGGCATTTTCCTCTAAGGTTTGCTTCAAAAAAGCACTATGATACTCTTCACAAATTGACATTTCTTCGTACGCGCAGGGATCGGTTAAATTAGGTGATGTGGTGCTTGATTGAAACAGCTACTATAAATAGGATGTCCACAAGGTCTACCTGTACTACGCAAGCACAAGTGGTCGAATCGGTTATCAGATCTCTCACGAATCATTAAAGCGTATCATTTATGATGTCACGTAGCCCTTGTGAACATCCTCCTCCCACGTGGGATGATTTTCTCAGAGAGAGAGTTCTAAAGGAGGTGGTGGAGATGTAATTTTTTCTATGATAAAAACATTGTATATTTTTGAACTGTTAAGGTCAGCTATACAGCTATAATAGAGTAGGAGAACGGGAGGAAGTCATGTGGGCGACGACTAAGAGCTCTGAAGAGATTTTGACATAGGAAAACTGTATATTTTTATACTTGCAGAGGCAGAGAGGTGACGAGATTCGGGTAATAATCTTTTTTGTATATTTTATATATGGGTGGGGGTGCGGGAAGCCGGACTGAAGTGAAGAAGAAATTCAGGATCGCTATCATACAGTGATATATTTTTACCATCGGGAGCAGTTGGGCAGGTCAGGACGAAGCAGATTTAAAGGGAAGAATGTCAATATAAGGATAAAGAAACATCAAAGAGCTCATAGGTGAACTGGGATCGAGAAAAATGGCACATGAAAGCTGTATAGTTTGAAATTTTTCATCATGGATTTGTTCAAGCACTCGTTTTGCTATCTTCTCTTTAATTCCTTTTCTTAAAATTTAGTATGGGTGTGTTTGTTTTATCCTGCGGTGAGCAAGGGGAGAGAGAGACTAAGAAAGAGAGAGAATCTGAAAACGTGTGAACTTTCAAATAAATATATATATTTAATATATACGCAATCCTCTTCGAATAGACAACGGGCCAATTTCATGGCCAGTAATACTGTTAAATCCATCAATAGTCCTTCTCTCCATTTCTGCATCTCTGTCTCTCCTTGAGCTATTGATGTTGTGAAATGCATTGGTGCTGGTGTGGCGTATCTCACCCAGGTTGAGTTCGCAGCAAGTGGGTTGCATGCCGGCGCATGCTTATGTATTTTTCGGCGCAGGAAAACACACTCGACGACTGTCGTTTTATATGGTGCTCACCCAGTCTCTGGACCCAAATGCACATAACATAAGAGTTTTAACCTGTTTGCCTATAACCTTTCTTTAGTTCCTTTCTTATCGTTCATTGTATGAGGAATGGTATAGTTACATATACACAAAATGTTCCACAAAATGAACCTCACATCCCCCAAAAAGACATGCACCTTTATACTACTGTACCATACAAAGTACAATATTAAACAATTCTCTCACTAGATATATGTGTGTACATGAGTATATGCTTGAATATGTGACTATAGATGTAATTTGCATAACTTGAATATATAAATGTAGTATCTATCCGATAAAAGTGACAAAGCAGATCTGATTTCTGATCAGTTTTCTCAGGTGTCTGGGAGGACTATGAAAACGTGCCACGCTTATCGGCCAAACTGTGGATTTTTACTTCTTGTCCACATTTTTGGAGGTGGCTGTATAGTTCCAGAGAATTCCACGGAAATGAATCGTGCACTACCAAAATATTTTTGGAAGATGATTCTGTTTAAAAAAAATCAAAAACAGTGCTGGTTATAACTTTATTACTTTACACATACAGTAAGAATTAATGTCATTTTTAACCTGGTTGCTCTGTTATTATGATTGCTTGAATTATCATTGTTGTTGATTTATATTTTAGCATTTTCTTGCAACTTTTTCAATGTATCACTCTTTTACCTTCCTCGTAACTGCAAGACCATCTTTTTGAGCCCGTTCACTGTTGGAAACATCCACCAAGACTGTGCTTGTGTGTATGAATTTGATATAACCTGAAACAACCAATAGTTGACTGACTGTTCCTTTCTCTTGACTGAACTTCTACCACCTTTACCTCGGCACTTCTTTTAAGGCCGTGGCAAAGCAGTACTGCTTTTGTTATCTTCTGAACTGTTTAAATGAAGCATACAAGGCAAGATTTAAACCTTAAAGAGCTTACAACTTTTGACAGTGCTATTTTTCTATGTAACTGTGTTAACATACTCTTTCATGGGCATTGGCGGTACGTCGGAGATGGCGTGCCGCTAAATGTTATTGCGGGTATTGTATTTGTCATTTTATCCCTTTTCACATGTTGATTATGAACTGCCCCTGTTTGTGACTGTTATAAACTACAACTCCCATGAGTGCACCGCAACCAAACGTCACTTGGTAATGTCTACTGTTCCTACCTATAGGGATGCTGGGAGATGTGGTCTGGCTTTTTTCCTGAATCACCAATAAATAATTACCCCATTCACTGACAAAGAATCCATTGTGCTGTGAATGCAAATTAACTTGAATTATTGCAGATAAGACACCTACAGTACAGTATTGGAATCCGATCAAGGGTTGATATTTATAAACTGGACTGGAATGATTGTACTGTGTGTTCGTGAAACAGAAGCTCAGCCCTTGCTTGTGTGTTTACTTTAGGCTTCCAGTCTTTAAGCTAACTGAAAAAAGGTTAACTGCAGCTGTGTCACACAACCCGTCAGCTAATCCAAACCAATTTCAGGCAACGTAAAGACTCTTTTACCTGCATGCATACCAGTGCACTTCTAATGTAATCTACTGTAGATGAATGCAGACAGATCATATGGTCCTGCAGGTCATTTTAATGAATTATTTTTGCTCCTAAAGAGTTTGCTACTCATAAGTACTCATATTTTGTACTAAATTGTACATAGCTGGCCCTTTATAAAGGGTACTGCCCCAGCTTTGGACCATTTTTATACATGGAAAGCTTAAAGTCAAACTATAAAAGTCTGAGCTTTCATTCTGCATTACTGAAACCTCTCACAATGACGTCATTTACAGCATTGATTTACAGTAAATTGTATGAAAGATGTTCACTTTTTGCAAATTAGAAGTGGGGCACCCTAATGCAGTAAGATTCTTGTTCAAGTTACTTTATTTCCCTTGTTGGGACATCATTTTGAAATGAGATTTTTTTTACAGTGTATGAACTTCCTCAAGTGAGTAAGTTTATAATAATAAACAACAAATAGAAAATAATGTTACCAGGTGCAGCAATAACAAATGGAAGAATAAAATGAAATTTAGAGATGCAGTGCTCAGCTTTGATCAGCTTGTGCTATTTAGTTAACATTTATTATATATACCCATAAAATGTGAATTTGAGGAGGAAGAAGATGAGGTGTAAAATTAAAAGGTGTGAGATAACAGAGAAAAAAGATAGAGAGGTAGTGTGAAAATAAATAAGTGGAGTTTGGTAAGCATATATTAAACATAAATGCTAAAAATATTCAAAGCTTACATAGATGTGATTATAAAGAAAATTAATCTTGATATAATGCAGATATAATGCATAACACAGCATCAATTAAAAATAAAGAGATCCATAAATATTAATTTTACTTAATATTATTTACTAAATACTGAAAATAAGGAAAGTAATTACGTAGAAATTGGGTTCAGTATTGTTAATATTTAAAAACGTTATTTTATCGATAAAAAACATGTTTGCTTTGCCACAAATTAACAGCGTTTGCTACAGTAACCATAGCTTACCCATGCTATTTATTAGCAAAAATTGTATTTTTGTACATCAAGTACAAACACATTTTGTTCAATGCCACATGAACATGAGGTATTAATTCACATGTTACCAGAGAAGAAAATAAAAAATAACAAAAATTAAGTACTTTTAAAATATTATGTTGTCGGAGCTTTACTTTTCCAAAGGGGTAGTGTATAATTTAAAATCATTTATAAAATGTGACAGGTTTGGTTTATAAAAGGCCCATTTTGGCCAAATATTTAATTTGAATGGGGGCCTATGGTGACATTTAACTAGTAAAAATACAATTGTTGATTGAGAATTACAATTTTACCAGTGAAAATTCAATTGTTGATATCAAAAATAGCAATTGTTAGTAGAAATCCATTTGCTGATATCAAGAATTAACATTTTTACTAGTGAAAATGTAATTCTTGATATCAACAATTGCCATTGTTTCTAGTAGAAATGGAATTTCTGACATCAAGAAGTAAATTTTTAACTAGTGAAAATTGAATTGTTGATATCAAGAACGAATAAAAGTCAAAACGGCTTGCCATACTCCTTTACTACAATGAAACCATGAATAATTTTCATAGAGAAAAATATAAACCCACGTGTCAGTAAGTAACAAAAATTAGCACTTGGATAAAAACAAATCGAAATGTTTCATCAGAATTACGGTAATTTTATTGTAATTAATTATTAACTCACGTGCCACATTCGCTTCATTCACATTTTTCTTATTACCTGCCCGCAGCTCGTGGTGTATGCAGTATTAAAAACTGCTGTTAAGGAAACTCTGAGTTGCACAGCCGCCAAAACCGTTCAAATTCATTCGCTGCTGCGTGCACTGATCGGCGTATGACATCAGAGTACCGCGAGAGTCATTCTAGATCAGCGCCTTCAAATGACTCTCGCGATACTCGTGAATGTCAAACGTTAATCGGCAGCGCCGCATGGAGTCGAACAACTTTTATTAAGTTATACTTTTATAATTAAGTTATACTTTTATAATTTCTGCTATTACCAATGGGGCACATTTACAGTTAAGACAAAAGAGGCAAGGGCTTGATACCCGCAGCACCTGCACCCCACTGGTTTACAGGACAACAAAAGTAAGTTTTCTTTCCAATTCCAAAAGCTTTCTGCAGTTGTGTGTGTGTGTTCATGAAAAGTCTTTTTCATTTTAACTGTCCTATGTGTGTCAATGTAATTTATACAAACGGTCCATTTATTCATCTTCACGCTGCCTCTCTCCGTGTTATTTCATCCCTTTCCATCTCACACCTCATCCGAGCCCTCTGCCTCAAATTCCCGTCTCCTTAGCAACTGGTTGGTAACTCTGGGCTGATCTAACGGTCGGTCCAAAAGAGCTCGGGTGGGCTACAATGGGTGTTATATATTTACCTTGAGTGCCTGATACTATACCTGATAACTGCATCACATGATTTTGGTTTTCAACAATTAAGTAGATTTAATGAACGATACTGATATTCTCTCTCTCTCTCTCTCTCTCTCTCTCTCTCTCTCTCTCTCTCTCTCTCTCTCTCTCTCTCTCTCTCAAATACTATGGAAGTAAATTGGGCTCATGATCGGTTCATCAGAACAAAGTAATGTATACAAGTTTGTAACAATATGAGGGTGAGTAAATGAGAGAATTTTAATTTTGCGGTGAACTATCCTGCTGAAAAAACTATAAAACCATTACAGAAATTCCTAATGGTTTCTATTAAAATACCAATAGGAACCATTAGCTTTTACCATTAAAACCACTACAAAATTCCTTTTTGTAGTGTGTTTTGGGACATATTCCATTATGATTTAATGGCCCACCAATAGAACCCAACACATACCAGTAGAGACCAACAGAGACCCATAGAGACCATTATAGTTTCCAATACAACAAATAAAATTCCGATTAAAACCAATAAATCCAATAGAATTTCTGTGATGGTGTCTATTGTTTTTTAGCAGGGTGGTCAGGTTATATGATTAAAAATTAGACCTGTAAGATGCCTTTTTGAAGAGCTTCAAGTGTAATTTATTTGACCCAAAGGGGCTCCACAATTTATTGGGGTAACATGGCAGCTGCTCGGGTCACTGTGAATATCGGCGTGATAATCGCTCAATGATGGCCGCATGTGACTGAACACATGGGAAGCTTTTTATGCTTCCCCGATTCATTCATTAATTCTGTACTGCACCGTAGGAAGTGTTTTTCTTTCATGCATCAGGTGTCCACGAGGTCCAAATGACCTCCTGGCCTTGTGCCACACACACATCTGACCTTCTCATCCAAACGGCAGGAAAAATCACACTTTTATATTGTGTCATAGCCCATAAACTTCACAACACCTACCGTGACACTTTTCTCCTCTTCATCACCCTTTCTATTTGTTTTTATTCAATGAAAGACTCTGCTCCCGCTGTGACTGTCTTCACTCATCTGAAGACAACTGTGGACAAACACCAAGACCTCTTGCTAGCTGCTTGAACACATGGCATAGCAAACAGGAGAAAAGAAGCAGGGACGTGTCAACCAGCTCTCCATTTATTCAGGTAGCGTCTCTGGAGCGTCTCCAGCAGAAAGTTAAACAGCTGAAGCCTCTAGCCTTCACAAAACCTGGAGGACGAGACACACCTGAGAGGAATTCCTTATTTCTGAGGGTATACGTGGGTCATGGGCAGAGAAAGAGTTGCACCAACTTCAAAGCAGGTAAGTCTTTATTGTTTTCATTTTGCTAAATTCATGATAGACAAAACAGCAGTGTCGGCTAAACATTACATTTTTACCTCTTTGGAATCCATTCAGCTGATCTCTGGGTCTGGCGGTGCCAATTTTAGCATAGCTTAGCATAATCCATTGAATCTGATTAGACCATTAGCATTGCCCTAAAAAAATAACCAAAGAGTTTCAATATTTTTCCTATTTAAAACTTGACTCTTCTGTAGTTACATCGTGTACTAAGACAGAGAGAAAATTAAAAGTTGCGATTTTCTATGCAGATATGGCTAGGAACTATACTCTCATTCTGGCGTAATAATCAAGGACTTTGCTGCCGTAACATGGCTGCAGCAGGCGTAGTGATATTTTGCAGTGTCCGACAATAGTCCCCTGCCATTGAAATTTGAAATTTACTAAGGGGACTATTTTCGATTGCTGCGTAATATCAATGTGCCTCCTGCAGCCATGTTACGGCAGCAAAGTGCTTGATTATTACGCCAGAATGAGAGTATAGTTCCTGGCCATATCTGCCTAGAAAATCGCAACTTTTAATTTTCTGTCGGTCTTAGTACACAATGTAACTACAGAAGAGTGAAGTTTTAAATAAGAACCTAAACTAAATCTAAACTCTTTAGTTATTTTTTAGCACGATGCTAATGGTCTAATCAGATTCAATGGATTATGCTAAACTATGCTAAATGTGGTAGCGCCAGACCCGGAGATCAGCTGAATGGATTCCAAAAAGGTAAAAATCAAATGTTTAACTCAAGGGGAGCTGGAAAATTTGCATATTTTCAAAAAAAGTGGAATGTCCCTTTAAATGAACCTTTGCCCTTTGACCTCAAATGTGGCACTTATATTCCCCAAATTGGTTCTTTCTCTTTAAGTCTCTTTCTCCACCGTCTCACGCTGTTTTCCTCATCTCCTGGTATCGCGCTTGCAGGCCTGTACAGAGACATGACTTGATTGGCTGTTGCCATGGAGACGCGAATGGTAGTAGGGAGGGCCTGTTTTTCACTGCCTAGGTGGATGAGGTGAAGAACCTATTGTGCGAATGTGTGCCGGTGTGTAGTTGTGTGTACGTGAGCGGTATTGAGAGAATAAGAGCAGGAGCGAGAGTGAGAGATGGAGTAATGAGGCTGTATTTGTCAGCTGATGGCTGTTGCTCAGCAGCATAAAAGTGTAGCGGCGGCATGCGCGCGAGCGCATCAGGAAATGTGGTCAAGTGCGTGATCATCTGCATTGTTGAGGTATCGGCGTGAATTTTGATTAAGTGATAAAATTAAGCAAAAAATCTTAAAGCGAATAAATTAGCACCCCGTGTGACATGAACGAAAGGTTTTCCTGTGTGAGATGCACGAGTGTGTTTGTACTCATATGTAGCGTGTGGGTGGCAGCTGTAGCTGAGAAAGGATCGGTGCCTGATTGCTCATTTAAAATCTCTCTCTCTCTCTCTCACTCTCAGACACACATACACATACACACACTAGTCAACCCAACCTGACTGACTGACAAGATAAGTACCAGAGCGCATCGGTTCTCTCCCCGATGTCTCTCAGGAAGATATAGTGCATTTAATTAATAAAACTATCATGGGCTTGTCAGAGTGACTTATGATTAACCTCAAGATTCAAGATTCAAGATTCAAGATTCAAGAATTTTTTATTGTCATTCTAAACAAATACACTACAAGAAGTGCAATGCAGAACGAAATTACGTTGCATAGGACCACCACAAAAACACACAAGTAAACATCCTCAGCCGTCATAGATAATAAGAATAAATATACTTGCAAAAAATAATATCATAATAAACCTAACACAGCTAACAAATCCCATATATGCCCTAAATAGTCAGCACATATACACATACACCTCACAGCCATTTTTTTTATTTCACCCAGCCCAAGCTATAGCGTGGTATTGTTCAGCAGTCTGATTGCTGTCGGGAAAAAACTATTCCGAAACCGCACAGATCTACATCTCAGACTTCGATACCGTCTTCCTGAAGGTAGGAGAGAAAACCAGATATGGCAGGGGTGTGTGACATCCTTAATGATTTTACTTGCCCTAGAGAGGCAACGCTGTTTGGCCAAGTTCTCAATGGGGGCTAGTGCTACCCCCGTGATCCTCTCAGCTGACCTCACCACCCTCCTCACGGCTTTTTTCTCTGAAGCACTACTGCTTTCATACCAGAGAGAGATGTTACTTGTTAGAACACTCTCAATAGTTCCCCTGTAGAAGGTCGAGAGGACAGATGGATTAAAGTGGGCCTTTTTCAGTCTCCTTAAAAAATACAGGCGCTGGTTGGCTTTTTTGATAAGGGAGGAGGTATGTAGGGACCAGGTCAGGTGATCAGAAATATGGACCCCTAGAAACTTCATGTGCTCCACAGACTCCACCCCAACGCTGTTGATGAGGACTGGTCTGTGCACAGGCTGATTTCTTCTGAAGTCGATCACCACCTCTTTGGTTTTTGCCACATTCAGGATCAAGTTGTTATTTTGACACCATTCTGTAAAGTATTTCACCTCCTCCCTATAATTGGACTCATCATTCCCCTGAATAAGACCCACCACTGTTGTGTCGTCAGCATATTTGATAATGTGATTGGAGTCAAATCTTGCACAGCAGTCATGGGTCATAAGAGTATATAAAAGGGGGCTCAAGACACACCCCTGCGGTGAGCCGGTGCTTAATGAGATGGTGGCTGATGAATTTTTTCCCACTCGTACAAACTGAGGCCTGTTTGTCAGGAAATCAAGAATCCAGTTCTGAAGAGACATGTTCAATCCCAGGGGTCCCAGTTTGTTCACCAGATGCTGGGGGATTATGGTGTTAAATGCCGAGCTAAAATCAACAAAAAGCATCCTGACCCATGCATTCCTTTCTTCCAGGTGGTCCAAGCTCAGATGTAGTGCAGTAGCTATTGCATCCTCCGTCGACCGGTTTGAGCGGTATGCAAACTGGAATGGATCAAAAGAGGTGGGCAGTATGGAAATAATGTATTCCTTCACCAGCCTTTCGAAACACTTCATTATAACAGAGGTCAATGCTACTGGGCGGTAGTCATTTAAACAGGAAATGGGAGATGTTTTTGGCACAGGAATGATGGCTGAGGTTTTATAACAAGAAGGCACAATAGCTTGAGACAAGGAGGTGTTAAATATATCTGTGAAGACCTGTGTAAGTTGTTCTGCACATTGCTTTAGCACTTGACCAGGTATACTGTCTGGACCTGCAGCTTTTCTAGGATTAATTTTCCTCAGGGTTTTAAAGACATCCTCCGGGTCAAGGCTCAACGCCCTTTCATTGAGTTGAGAGACGGCCTTCACTGCTGGAGTGTTGTTCAGAGCATCGAACCTACCAAAGTATTTATTCAGGTCATTCAAAAACTCAATATTGTCATTACAGGACAAGGTAGTAGATTTGTAATCTGTAGCAGACTGAATTCCCTGCCAGAGTCGCCTGGTGTCTCTGTAGTCTGTAAAATGATCTTGGATTCTTTGACCATGGGCTTTTTTTGCCAGTCTGATGGCCTTGTTCAATTTTGCACGGGCAGACCTGAGGGCATCCTCATTACCAGCTTTAAAAGCAGAGTTTCTTTCCTTTAACAGGGATCGCACCTCAGCTGTCATCCACATTTTCTCATTAGCTCTGACAGTCATATTCTTGGTGACACTAACATCTTCCATACATTTATAGATATAGCTGGATACAACATCAGCATATTCATTGATGTCCGTGCCCTGAGTATTTGTAGCCGCCTCTTTAAACACTGACCAATCTGTGCTTTCAAAGCAACCCTGCAATGCCATCATGGCTCCCTGCGGCCAGACCCTCACCTGTTTAGTAGAGGGCTTTGTACGAGTAAGCAGGGGCCTATATGTTGGTGTAAGCATGACAGTAATATGGTCTGATGATCCCAGATGAGGGCGGGGCGCCGCTCTGAATGCAGTCTTGATATTAGTATACACATGGTCTAGTGTATTTGCACCTCTTGTTGCAAAATCTACATGCTGGTAAAAGTGGGGGAGAACTTTTTTCATGTTTGCCTGGTTGAAATCTCCAGCAACAATGAAAACCCCTTCTGTATGTGTGGATTGCAGTTCATTTATGTGTTGATAAAGAACATCCAAGGCTGCATTTGTATCTGCATCAGGAGGAATATACACTGCAAGAAGAAAAATGACAGAAAATTCCCTTGGGAGATAATAAGGACGGCATTTAACAACCAGGACCTCTATATCTGGGGAACAGTATGAGAAGGACTTATTTGCATCCGTACACCATCTTTTGTTGATGTATATGCAAACTCCACCACCACAAGTTTTTCCACTGAGAATCCTAGACCTATCGGCTCGAAAGGTAATTAGACCATCCAGATTAACAGCCTCCTCTGTAACCGTCTCATTTAACCAGGTCTCCGTAAAAACTAGTGCACAGCAGTCTCTCACCTGTCGTGATGATGATAAGTCTAGTCGGAGATAATCCAGTTTGTTTTCCAATGATCGGACGTTTGCTACCAAAATCGATGGTAACGGCGATCTGCACGGGTTTGCTTTCAATCTTGCTCCTGCACCGCCACGGCAACCCCGCTTCCGCTTCCGCATACACCGCCGCCGCCGACGCCAATGTCGTTCCTTCCAGGTAATGTTGGAACAATGTACCGGCACAGAGCTAGTTGCGCCGGGTACACACAGCAGTCCTAAGTCCCTTAGTTTGTCCATGCCATTTAAATCAGCGATCCCTTCTCTGTATATCGTTCGCAGTCTCAATAAACTGTGGCGATCATAAACTAAACGCCTTTGTCCGATCCGATCGATTTCAGAAGTGTTTACGTTGTTTATGTTGTTTTTGTCGTGAGCCGACGCGGCCGCAGCCAGCGAGGGCGCCGCCATACTCCTTTTGTGATAATTATTACGTCCCTTAGTTTGGCTCGATTCTGACATGCAGAGACACAACACACACACCATCACTGTCATTTATTTCTGTCTCTCCTGCTCATCTTCACTACTGCAGTGCTGCCAACAGTTGGCAGTGCTACAGTGCTGTCAGCATATGGATCCAGTCCACCTGCACATCCAATACAAAACTCCATAAAAAGTGCCAAAATTAACTCCACACCGGTTGGAGCCGTGGTGTAGTCATTAGCACATGTGCTCCAGATGGATCGGGACGTGGTGCTCATGTGGGAGACACATGAATTGTGTGTTATGCCAAGCCGTGTTACATTTACATTTATACCTTTAGCAGACACATAAATCTAAAGCAACTACAGTGCATTCAACCTATACATTTTTTATTAGTATGTGTGGGATTCATTATTAGTATTTCCTGGGATTCAAATCCACAATGATCTTCTGTACATCTTGTACTAAGACCGACAGAAAATTAAAAGTTGTGATTTTCTAGGCCGATATTGCTAGGAACTATACTCTCATTCTGGCGTAATAATCAAGGACTTTGCTGCCGTAACATGGCTGCACGAGGTGCAATGATATCATGAAGCGCCCAAAATTGTCCCCAGCTATTGAAAGTTACGCGATGCTAATGGTCTAATCAGATTTAATGGATTATGCTAAGCTAAAAGTGGTACCGCCAGACCCGGTGATCAGCTGAATGGATTCCAAAACGGTAAAACTCAAATATTTAACTTTAGGGGAGCTGGAAAATGAGCCTATTCTCAAAAAAGTGGAGTGTAAAGTTCAACCAAGATTTGGTCATCATTTATTCTCCCTAATGTTACTTCACAAAATGCTATCCCAGCGCCTGGGGAGCAATTAGGGTAAAGTGCCTTGCTCAAAATTGAGAAAGTGACAAGCATGCAACGCGCCCTCGAAATGTGACCTTTGCATTTAACCCATCCCAGTGATAGTGAACACACAAACTGTAAGTCGTGAACACACACATTGCAAGTCGTACACACACACACACCCGGAGCAGTGGCCAGCTATCCCAGTGCCCAGGGAGCATTACTGTAGGTAGCCATGAGCCTCGAACCAGCAATTCTCGGGTTACAAGCTGACTCTCTAACCACTAGGCTACAACTGCCCATGGACCATAAAATAGACCATTAAATGAGATTATGTATATCTGGTTGGGTGGATTAAAATGCAATAATGCTTAATAAGGCACTCAAGGGTGTCAGCAAAATGTTTCTGTGATTTGCAGATTGAGGGATTTCTGATTGATTTTGTGAAAAACATCCTCAAGCAATTTCACAATAAAGTTGTGGCAGCTACTAAATAATTAGGATAGAATTTTGCATCACCCTGCTTTACTTCTCGATCAAGTCTTTATTATCTTGTGTAACTGCACTGGGGAAGTTAAAGTTTTATAATAAAACCACAGAGGGCATTGGGGGCAAGTGAAACCTGAGATAATTTTATTAAAACAAAAGGGATGATGGCAACCACCGTGTCATTAAGCAATAACACCGTTGATGCACCGAATCATTTGGTGCAGCGGTCAAAACTGCATTGTTAAAAATATGCAGCATTTTTGACAAATCAACAATTTTTTTTAAGCTAATGTAACCTTAAAATATAAGGGAAACAATTTCAACTTGATTTTATAAGTTATGTCAACTTTTCACAAGCCAAAACTTAAAGGTGGGGTGCATGGTTTTTGAAAACACACACGGGCCGTTTACCAAAACACACTTGTAGCCAATCAGCAGTAAGGGGCTTGTCTACTAACCAATAGGCTTGTTCTACTTCATCCGGCGCCGCAAGAATCGACAGCCGGATGACGTCAAAGTACCGCGAGATCGATACGCAAAATCATACGAGGAGTTTGCTTTTAAATCGCTGTCACAGAACTTTGACGTCATCTGGCTGTCGGTTCTTGCGGTGCCACATGAAGTCCAACAAGCCTATTATCATTGCCTGGCTTGCGTATGTGTGGGTGGGTCTATCAAAAGAACAAGATTCTATTGGGGAAGGGGCGTGTTTGTTTATGTGATTTCAAATATCAATATTGGCTTTCGTTGGAGATCTAGCACCCCTCCTTTAAATATTAGGTTGAATTGGCTTGCAAAAATGTAAGTTATTTTAATTTCATGCTGCTTTTTAACAGTTATTATTTAACAGCTATTGAACAATCAGAATAAGGAACTGAAACCACTGTTTTATAAAGTAGTAAAAGCCTGCATGTCAACTTAGATCTGCCTTCAACTTTTAAAAAAAGGTGCCACATAATGCCATAAGAACCTTTTGTAGCACCTTTATTTTTAAGAGTGTTGTAAAAACAACATTTAATGTTGACGTTTAGCAGACAGGCAGTCAGTTTTTATTTGACAAGCTTTTTCCAAAAGCAGGTTATTTAAAGCACTGAGTCATTTCTCCCATTGACTTTCAATCTGAACAGTTTTTGTCTCCTTGTCTCCAGACGTTTGTGTGTTTTTTTAGGCAACCTTGAAGGCTCCCTCTAGGGGAGGGGGGCAGTTTTAACACAATCAGAGTGACGACTTATTCAGTATTTCTGTAGTGTCACTTTGTCTGGAAAAGTAGAAGAGCTACTGAAGTTGCTGTATGAGGTTATACAAGGTATTATAATACATAATAAAAAAAAGTATATCTTTAAAACACAAAACCTCAGTGGGAAAGGTTGTTAGTCCACCTGTATTCACCTGTTGCAAACCAAGCTATTTTTTGTTATATTCTGTATGTAAGCCAGCTTTACAGTATATACCAACTGCTTCTAGGCTTATGCTTCTCAGAGGAAATTCGTAGTGTTCAGTGATTTTTCTTAGATTTTTTGTTGGAGTTCTCAGAACTTCTACTAAAATTGCTTCGGAGAAATAAAATAGAAAACAAATAAGACAATTGTTAAAATATATTACGAGTATAGAGATGTAAAATTATTGTAGATTGTGTAGCTGAAATTTTCTCGATTTGGGCAAAATTTCATATTGATATCATCAGTAATATTGACTTGATTGCAGCCAAATCTGAGCTCAGTTCGTGAGATTGTTAAGATCTTTTCTGAAATTCTAATGGAGACTTTTTGGGAGAAATATCTGAGTGACAGGAGACATAAGCAAAATGTTAAAGAGCACCTATTTCATTGCTAAAAAACAATATTAATTTGTGTATTTGGGATCATACAATGTGTTTGTGTGGTTTATGGTTAAAAACACATTATTTTCCACATACCGTACATTGGTGTAGCTCTAGATTTCACTCTCTTCCTGAAACGCACGGAGTTGAAAAGCGCTGTGTCCCTGATTGGCCAGCAAATCTGTACATTGTGATTGGTCTGAATACCTCTGACGTCAGATGGAAATGTGACGCTCCTTACCATGTTTGATAGATTTGCACACAACAGGAGTGAACTTACAGGCTGTGAGTCCGAAGGGGGAGGGATTATGATAATGTCTACATCACCAATCCCAGGAAGTAAACTACAATCCGTGTGTTTGTTGTAGCCCAAGAAAAGAGATTTATGTTGGAGACGATAACCTTGCGTCATTGTTTACTTTGGGGTACGTACACTGTAGGGATGTTAACAATTAATCGATCTTCGATTAATTGTTGATAAGAATTAAATCAATAAAACGTAACGATGGTCGAAAAAGCAAGCACGTGTGTGCGGCGCCTGTGCAAAGCAAATACAGCCGGTGAAAAAAATGAAACAAGTGCGCAGAAGTTAAAGTAGCCATTATCACAAAGAGGCTTGATGCCAAACACACACCTGGACTTTTTAACATCATGCGAGACGAGGCTGGCTGTTAACGCAACTAAATGGCATCAGCGGTGGATCTGATAGGGTCCGATACAGAAAATGCAAATATGGTTAGGATACTGAAAGCAAAGACCTTCTTCAGGGAAGCCTGCAGGATTAGCATAGCAACACTGCTATACACAGGGAAGAAGAAAGAAGCCATTTTTAATAAACAGATTATGTAATCTTAAATTCTGGCAAGAAACTAAAATGTAAACTGTTAAAGACTGTTGTTTCACTCTGAACACCCTGAACACTGGCTGAGGCGCTTCACGCTAAACACTGTTGCGGGTTTTCTAATGGAAGGTTGAAATCTTCATAATGTAAGCATCTTTGCTGAAATACGCCGCAAGTGTAAGCTGAGGTGACAACGGGAAAAGTGCCGTTTGTGTGCTTCTTGGATATAATTACAACAAACGGTGTATCAACGACTCAGAAAGCTTGGTGAACAACTAGAAAAATAACACTTGATGATAATGAAACTTTTATTTTTTCATGGATGCACAGACTTTTCATGCATATGAGGCGGAGTTATACACTGTGTCTATTAGTTATTATATTTCATTACGAGATTAAATTGATGATTTTTATCAAAACACCAACTACATTGACTCATTTAACAATCCCACTAGCATGTTATTTAGACAAAAAATGTTTTATTTGCGCGATGAAGCAGGCGTTTTTACGCACACTTTTATGTCATTGGCTATATGCCACTGCTGTAAAGGCTTATTGCACTATTACAGTTAACAAGTATTTGATTGATTGAATATGGGAAATTGCATAAATTGACATCCCTATACCTTTTGCATACTGTATCGTTTACATGTACTAATACACACCTACACACCAAAGGAAATGTAAAATCATGAATCGGACCATTGGTGCTCTTTAAGTCTCCATTTAATCAGATTGATGTCTTGGAGAAAAAATATTAGAGATCTCAGCTGTGATTTTTCTTATGGTTTCTTATTATTTACAGCTAGCAAAGTTCTTGTGAAGAGGAGGACAGGAAGTAAAAATAGTTGGCTGGAAAAAAGGTACTTTGAACACAGATACCTTTCTTTCAAAAAGGAAAAGGGTGAAAGGGTCAGTAAAAGTAAAGGTGAAAAAATCTAGCACAAAGGCAGAATAGATGAACACCGCTGCAAGCAAAGCAGAAAAAAGCTATCCTCAATTTTTCACTCAGTTAGTCATTGTGAGTCTAATTTGAAGTTACGAATGGATGGATTGCAGCTGGTGAGTCAGTTTCTCCAGAGGGAAAAAAGCGAATCAAAATGTGCATTGCCCTCAGTAAAAGAACTATTGACTGTCTCACAAGCCTGGCTTTTAATGCAGGCGGTATTTGTTAAGGTTTTGTTTATCATCGCCTTACTTTGACAAATACACTAGTCATTTCTCAGCCACAGGAAAACAATTTGAAGAGAGGGATTTGATTTTGTGGCTGCCAGATGGTGAGTTAATTTTGAATTCTGGTTCTGGTTGTAATTCCCATTTGAACGTGTTGCTTATTAGGAGTTTCACAGTATACAAATCAGATTTGGGCAACACAAATCCCATGTGTAGTTTACCACGCAGTCATTTATTTATAAAGAACAAATACAAGGAAAAAATTTGTCATGATGTGACATAACTCCTATACGTGTATCAAAAACTTCACATCTAAGGTAAAAACATTACATCATGCTAAAACAAGTGAATGATTTCTTGAGGAATGTGTTAGCATACATTGGTGTGTATTAATGCTGTTGGTTATTAAAGGATTTGTTAATTTTCTTAAAAGAAAAATCCAGATAATTTACTCACCACCATGTCATCCAAAATTTTGATGTCTTTCTTTGTTCAGTCGAGAAGAAATTATGTTTTTTGAGGAAAACATTGCAGGATTTTTCTCATTTTAATGGAATTTAATAGACACCAACAATTAATACTTAACTCAACACTTAACAGTTTTTTTCAACGGAGTTTCAAAGGACTCTAAACGATCCCAAACTAGGCATAAGGGTCTTATCTAGCAAAACGATTGCCATGTTTGACAATAAAAATAACAAATATACACTTTTAAACCACAATTTCTCATCTAGATCCGGTCGTGATGCGTCAGCGTGACCCCACGCAATACGTCATGACGTCAAGAGGTCACAGAGGACGAACGCGAAACTCCGCCCCAGTGTTTACAAGTGTGTTGAAAGAGGACCGTTCCAACGTTGTTGCATGTGGAATGATACTAATTAATTTCTTTGTGTCAGTTTATTGTTTACAATGGTCCGCAAATTTGCATTTCATATATGTAACACGGGACCTCCCTATGTCACTACGCATTTACGTTAGGTCGCGCTGGACCGACCTAGACCTAATTTAAATATTAAAAGTGCATATTTTTTATTTTTCTTGTCAAAAATGACAATCGTTTCGCTAGATAAGACCCTTATGCTGTGTTTGGAATTGTTTATAGTCCTTTGAAACTCCGTTGAAAAAAACTGTTAAGTGTTGAGTCAAGTATTAAATGTTGGTGTCTATTAAAGTCCATTAAAATTAGAAAAATCCTGCAATGTTTTCCTCAAAAAACATAATTTCTTCTCGACAGAACAAAGAAAGACATCAACATTTTGGATGACATGGTGGTGAGTAAATTATCTGGATTTTTCTTTTAAAGGACAAGTTCGGTATTTTACACTTAAAGCCCTGTTTTCAGATTGTTTATGATGAAATAGAACGGTTTTGACTGAAATTTCGACATATGCGGCTGCCCCGAGAATTTTGGGGTGTTTGTGTTTCACCTCCCACCTTTACAATGGGTTTAATGGTGCACTGGAACAATCCTTCCTAAAATGCATTAAACTTTTGTTTACAAAGACCTGAAACTCACTGAGTGGTCAGGGGTGTTCACTGATATGCTCACACAAAAATCGCTGCAAAATACGCATTCCAACAGGTTTTATCGTAGTTTTTGCCAACTCCATTGACATGTATTAGATGTGCTGTGAGGTACGGTATTACTCCGCGCCGGGAACTTTGTTTCTATTCTTGCAATTGGCAATGGCGGATTAGCGCCAACACCTGGGCTGGAGTGTCTATTATTCAAGCTCTAAGCGGAAGAATATACGGGTGTAAGGCGTTTTGAAAAAAAAGTCCACAAGTTAACAACGAATGCTAAAACAGCTGTTGGAAAGCATCTTTTGCAGCGATTTTTGTGTGAGCATATCAGTGAACACCCCTCACGACTCGGTGAGTTTCACTTCTTTGTAAACGAAAGTTTAATGCATTTTAGGAAGGATTGTTCCAGTGCACCATTAAACCCATTGTAAAGGTAGGAGGTGAAACACAAACACCCCAAAATTCTCGGGGCAGCCGCATATGTCCAAATTTCAGTCAAAACCGTTCTATTTCATCATAAACAATCTGAAAACAGGGCTTTAAGTGTAAAATACCGAACTTGTCCTTTAAGAAAATGGACTATTCCTTTAATGTGTTGAATTGAATAATTTGTGGTTCATATTGAAATGCAACATCTTTCCTAATTGTCTCCACTAAGAGGCCGTGTTTAATTGGAGCTCTGAGTCATAAAGACACCGTTTTACACAGTTTACATAAAACACGTGCTAACTCAACACAAACATAATAACAAACTGAGATTCAGTTTTCACATCTTACATTGCACTTCCTTATCACGTTACAAATTGGTCTCTGTTGAGAAGTTTATTACTCCTGTTGATGGTATCTGATCCTTCATTTTCTTGCTCAGCAGCTCTATAAAGTGAGACATTACTTTTAACACAGTCTATTTCTCTGGACAAACACCGAACACTGCGATTGAATTCAGAAGTAAAACTGTGAGCACATAACACCGCCCTATCACTTCATATTGCTCCCCATGCAGTTAGAGAGCAATTTAAGTCCCACTGTGTGGAAAATCAGGTTTTTGTTGTTGTTTATATGTCTATGTGAAGTTTTAAATATGCTTTAAGACAAGTCATGTATAAAATCATAATTTAACATGCAGTTTAAAATCACTTTGGTTTCCAACGTCACAAACATGCAGCCTATCATATCCATACAGTTGAACGTAGATATTATGTTTGGATGCAAGAGAGACTCGCCACTGAAACGATTTCGACATAAAACAGGTAAAACTTTTTTATATGCTATTATGAGGCTCAATTATAAGTTTTAACTGATACAATTATTAACAAAGAGACTTTAAAGCTATAAATCATCCATAAAATATAAACTGTGAGCATTAATTTAATCTCACATCAAGATGCGTCTTGATCTGTCTTAATTTTCTTGATTGCAGACTGCAAGCCCAATCTGTTTATCATTATACTTCTTAACGATGATTAAATGAACATGTGAGCTTGTGAATGCAAACTTTGATACGCTCTATGTAGTGCTATCTATCTTTTAAGTAGCTTCACAGGCAATAATGCATGCAAGATCATTAAACCGCAAATCGTTAAATAAAAATAAGCTGTAAAGCAGATTAGTTGCATAATGCTTGATCTGTAATTTTCAATGAGATGTGTGTAGCTGAGTTAGAATACATATACACTCACCTAAAGGATTATTAGGAACACCATACTAATACTGTGTTTGACCCCCTTTTGCCTTCAGAACTGCATAAATTCTACATAGCATTAATTCAACAAGTTGCTGAAAGCATTCTTTAGAAATGTTGGCCCATATTGATAGGATAGCATCTTGCAGTTGATGGAGATTTGTGGGATGCACGTCAAAGCTCCCGTTCCACCACATCCCATTGGGTTGAGATTCAAGAAACCAATTTGAAATGATTCGAGCTTTGTGACATGGTGCACTATCCTGCTGGAAGTAGGATCAGAGGATGGGGTCATGGTGGTCATAAAGGGATTGACATGGTCAGAAATGCTCAGGTAGGCCGTGGCATTTAAAAGATGTCCAATTGGCACTAAGGGGCCTAAAGTGTGCCAAGAAAACATCCCCCACATCATTGCACCACCACCAGCAGCCTGCACAGTGGTAACAAGGCATGATGGATCCATGTTCTCATTCGGTTTACGCCAAATTCTGACTCTACCATCTGAATGTCTCAACAGAAATCGAGACTCATCAGACCAGGCAACATCTTTCCGGTCTTCAACTGTCCAATTTTGGTGAGCTTGTGCAAATTGTAGCCTCTTTTTCCTATTTGTAGGGGAGATGAGTGGTACCCGGTCTGCTGTTGTAGCCCATCCGCCTCAAGGTTGTGCGTGTTGTGGCTTCACAAATGCTTTGCTGCATACCTCGGTTGTAACGAGTGGTTATTTCAGTCAAAGTTGCTCTTCTATCAGCTTGAATCAGTCGGCCCATTCTCCTCTGACCTCTAGCATCAACAATGCATTTTCGCCAAAAGGACTGCCGCATACTATCTGGCATCAACAGCAATGCCACGCTCAAAATTGCTTAAATCCCCTTTCTTTCCCATTTTGACATTCAGTTTGGAGTTCAGGAGATTGTCTTGACCAGGACCACACCCCTGAATGCATTGAAGCAACTGCCATGTGATTGGTTGATTAGATAATTGCATTAATGAGAAATTGAACAGGTGTTCCTAATAATCCTTTAGGTGAGTGTATGTCTTCATTTTTATGTATTTCAGTGTGATTAATGCGCAAACTTGCATGTATACACACTTAAAAATGCTAACCCTAGCCCAGTGTGGGGTCAAAAAGGGGCAAACCTAATTTTTAACCTTTGCTGGGTATTTCAACGCAAAATGCTGGGTTGTTTTAACCCATTGTTGGGTCAAATACAAACATTTTCTGGGTTAATTTAACCCAATAGCTGGGTTCGTCCCTTTTGACTCAACGTGGGGTTGAAAATAACCCAGCATATGCATATCCTACCGCCATCCTTCAAACGTGAAAGAGGAAACTAAAGCTGCCATTTTCCACAGACCTATCAAAGACACACACAACACGCAGAATAAATGTGAATTATCACGACACACAAGTCCCTCCAGCCTTCCCACGTCTCTTTCTGTTATCTCACGCTTTCACTCTCATCTAGGCCAATGAATTATGCTTATACGGGAGCTGACATATTATGAATAGCGTGGAGTATCATGTGTATTCCACATTCATGCCATTAGACGCACAAACACACTCATGGAGGTTTGCCTCATTGTGCTAGTAAATAGACCTCCATTGTTTACATACCAGCCTGATATTTATTAACTCCAACTCTCACAAAAACCTGTTGACATTTCATTTAGATTTAAAGTAAAACACAATTTTGCACATTTCTTTAAACGTTTCACTAAATTTATGAAGGATTTTTAAACATATGGCACTGACAAGCATAGCCAAACCTGTACACAGCACACAAACATACACTTATGTAAAAACATATAAGAGACAACTGTTTGCGTTTGACTTAACAGGGATTTAATAATGAAAAGAAATCCCATAAGCCCCTTACTACATGTTTGCCCATGGAAAACATAAGTAAAAATTCAATTAATGTGTGTAAAAGAGTACTGGCCTATACTAAAGGTCACCAAGACCTTCAAGACAGTCATTCTCACACAGATACAGAGCTCTGTGGGTATTAGACATGTGTTTTAGACATTCATTACCTTCATTGTAGTGAATCACCCTTTCTTACACAGCTTTTTGAGCATGCCGTGCACACTTAAAGAACAATACATGAACACATACAGAAGTTCATTATCTTTCAGTCTAAGGAGTTTTTTGTGGATTGTCTTGACTTAAAGTGTGTGTTGCAGGTTCTTTTTTTTACGAATTTGTGCAACTTGCTTGTGTGTAATAACCATTTAAAGTGTTATCCATTGTATTTTATGTTGTTGGGTATCACAAAACCCGAAAAAGTATGAAAAAGTACAGCGGTTTGCAATGATTCTCCTTTCCCCCACAACGCACTGTATGACGTCACGCTGGGGAGAGAATTTACCAAAGCGGCATTGAGAGCATTGAGAATGACTATAGAAAGACGAGTAAAGTACAGTTCTGATAGCGCAGATTATAGATAAATAGATAGATAGATAGATAGATAGATAGATAGATAGACAGACAGACAGACAGACAGACAGACAGACAGACAGACAGACAGACAGATAGACAGACAGACAGACAGACAGATGGATAGGCTAGTATAGAGAGATAGGCAGACAGCCAGATAGCATAACGTTAGCATATCTTCGTGTAGAAAGTAAACAAACAATTAACATACTCATGCATGCTGGCTTGAGGGGGTCCATAATCCTGCCTGAAATGGGTGTAACTTTATGCGATCTTCAGCACAAACGGTTTTGGCAGCATGTCTCTAATCCAGGAAGGTGAGTGAGGCACGTCACATCTGTTCGCGGGGACCAGCGACCCAAACGCACTCGCTTTCTTACAGCCAGTAGCGGAATGGCAATCGAGAGAGTCGGGACTTTCCCGGTGGGTCGATCTGATAATAGTTATACGTTTCGAGTTAACAACACCGTCTGGCGGCGTGATGGGCGCCGGTTCCCGCAGCCCGCTGGTAAAAGTGCAGCCTCTCTGCTCAACAAAGTATATGAAAGTGCTCAACCTGTTCGGCAGGTCCAAACATGTACAGGATTTATAAAAATACGGTGATCAATGAGCGGTTCCTCCTCAAATGGCATAGTCTGTCGTGATGTAAAAAGCCGCCGAACGCCTGTTTATTACAGTATGTATGCGGTCGGATCCGAGTGTGCTGCAGCTGCTGACTGCTGCGTATAAAATGATCGTGTGATTCGTTATAATCGCATAAACAATATAACAAAGCATCCTTTTATTTCACAAAACAATATATTTGAGATATTATTTGATAGACTAGTAAGTGTGGATTAAGGATGTTTAAAAATCTCTAGCCTGGTGGTCAGGACATGAATGGATCAAATCAGCAGATTTGCGTAGTTTTATTTATCTCCACAGATATCATAAATAATAATTATCATGGTAACTTTGCAGTATAACACATTATATATTTCCTACGATGTATATATGATTTCCAAATTGTATACGCAAGTATTAAACAGCAATAAATGTCTCATCTATCTCTATGGCTCTGGCTGAGGCTTTCTCCACTTCTCCCCAGCGTGACGTCATCGCAGAATTGCGTAAAAAAACCGTTAATACCAAAAACGTAAAAAAAGTGTTCTTTAAGACCCTTTTTGAGACATTTTAAAAATTATACACATATCTTGAGTGATTTATGTACCCATTAATCGACAGTGGTGGTTAACCTGCAACACGCCCTTTAAAGGAACTGTATGTAGGATTGTGGCCAAAACTGGTATTGCAATCACAAAACTTGTGGCTAAAACTGGTACTGCAATCAACTGGTGGCCAATACACAACATGACAACATAAACATCAGTTGAGGGCTGCAACTCATGAAAATGATTTCTTAATGTCTAGTGACATTTCAGGGCCAATTTATGATTAGTTGATATACATTTCTTACATACTGTTCCTTTAACAGGGGATTGCAGTAAACCCTATACTAATAGGTTTTGGAGATTTTGTGTCAGTTATCAACGTTGCAAACTGTACACATTTATCAGTGTTGGGGGTAACGCATTACAAGTAATGTGCATTACGTAATAATATTACTTTTCTGAAGTAACAAGTGAAGTAACGCATTACTTTTTAAATGTACACATTAATATTTGAGTTACTTTTTTGAAAAAGTAATGCAAGTTACTTTTCAGTTTAATTAATTTGATTAAAAAAAATTATGTTCTGAATTAAACTGAACGTAGTCACATAGAAGTATGCACTCTATGCGTACACGCCTGTGTGGGAACAGTTTGAGTCTGAGACGGCAGGGACATTTTCTTGAGCTCGACATTTTTGTGATGAAATATGCTATTTCTGAATGCAGAACGTTTCAGTCATAAAAAACACCTGCAAGGCCTGAAAGAGATCAAGCCCCAGCCAAGAAAAAGTAACGCAACAGTAACTAAAAAGTGACGTAAGCATTACTTTCCATGAAAAGTAACTAAGAAACGCAATTAGTTACTTTTTTAGGAGTAACTTAATATTGTAATGCATTACTTTTAAACGTAACTTCCCCCAACACGGTTTCCTACACTACATAAATACTTTACAAAGCTATATGTTTATAATAGTAATAATTGTATTATTTGGTTTGTATATGTATTTCCAACAGGAAGTTGTTAAAGGTCCCGTTCTTTCTGTGTTTTTGAAGCATTGTTTGTGTTAACAGTGCACAATATAACATGTGTTCATGTTTCATGTGTAAAAACGCTGTATTTTTCACAATTTACTTATCTCTTTAGCGCTGTTTTCACTGTCCTAAAAACGGGCTGATGTCTTCCTTGTTCTATGAAGTCCCTCCTTCAGAAATACGTATCGAGTTTTGATTGTGTAGTTTGTTTAATGTGTTGTAATACGACAACAGCTTAGCTTAGCAGAGCCGTTTGAGCCAAAGCTGGCAACTGACATATTCCTGTGGCGGAGTTTAGTCAAAAACTGTTTTATGGACGTCATTCAGTCGAGAAGTAGAGGACTGTTGTGCAAAATGGCCGTTCACTGTAGGCTTTGAAAGGGGATTTCTGTTAAAGAAAATATATCGCCTGGCAGTGAACTTTGAGCTTTATCATTTTGCAGGTATTATTTATGATCTAACGGCAACATTACACACTAACTAAAGTTTGAAAAACAGGATCAGGAAGAACGTGACCTTTAATGTTGGTGTTGTGCTATGTAAAGCAACCTTGATCTATGGAAGGTGCCATATGAATAAAACCTTTTATTATTATTACTCTTATAATAGTCACACTATTTTTCATGAAAATTTATATTTTTACAATACATATCCGTATTATTTTGACAAGACACGTGATGCACACAGGATCTTTCAAAGCGCAGAACACATATTTTAAAAAAAGGAACCACACACATGTTGGGCTACATACATGTTGTGCCAACTTCGCATTGAGCGCCCTCGAAAAAAGAAGTCACCGGCCGCCACTGCCCAAAATGTAAAATTGTGTCTTCGTTTACTCAAGCTCATGTTGAGTACCTTTATTCAGTTTAAACACAAAAGATATTTTGATAAATTATGGTACCCATTGACTTCCATAGTATTTGTTTTTCCTACTATGGAAGTCTGTGAGAACCGTCAGCTGTGTGCTTACCATAATTAATCAAAATTTCTTCTTTTGTGTTCAACACAATACAGGTTTAAATCGGCATGAGTGTGAGTAAATAGTTACAGAATTTGCCGTTTTTGGTGAAATATCTCTTTAATTACTCTGGCAGATTAGGTGAGTAAAAAAAGTGAGTTTAATATATATTAGAGTCTTTTATAAATAATAAAGTGTAATCAATATTGATCTTATGTTTGTCTTTCCATGCAGCCAGCCAGGACAATGCATGCTTTCTATAGATTGTCTTTGTAATGTTTTGCTGCACCTGTGTTTTTCATTCAGTACAAACTGCAAAGTCAAATTTCAAATTAAAACGTGATTTCTTTTGTGGTGGTGATTCATTGATGCTGGCATGTAAAAATGCATATCTACATGCCCATGAACAAATCCAAAAATCAGGTGTGAGAAAACAGCCATCGTCACTTAGCTGTGTTTATGAGATTTGATCCAGAACAATCTATTTACCGTTGATGCTATTATGATAATCCTGTAAATGCTGCTATGCTATTTAAAAATCCCATCTGCACAAATGCAGCGTTCTGCTATTTAATATATCCAATCTTACAAACAGAGCAAAAGCAGCTCTACGATAATAGCGAATTGAAAGATCATCCTTGCCTTTCATGATGTCTCAGAAAATTTCGCTAAATCCAGAATTGGATTTTAATATATTTTTCTTCAACAAAAACTCAGGTATCGATTTGTGGGTTTTGTGAAGACTGACCAATCAATTATCAAGCTTCTTATCTCGCATGTGTATTGTCAGAAAAATCCTTATATCGCTCACAAAAGCCTGCTCTCTCGCTTCTGAGCTCTTTCTGTTATAGACCGACATGTCATCATCACATCCTTCAATCTTTCTTTCTGTCTCTCTTGCTCTTTCATATCAGATAGTGTTGGCCACCCTCATGGGAATGCAAGCTGGCAGTGGCCTGTCCCATCTGTCAGACAGAGGATGAGGAGGAGTGAGGGTGCGTGTGTGTATGCGTGCTGGCGTGTGAATATATATGTGTGCATGTGGGCAGGGAATGTCTGCTGGGATGTATGGACGCATTTGTGCATGTGCATGAATTTCGATTTATTGGTGCTTCATAAATGCTAATGGAAGGAATTGTGTATTTTGTGTATGCCTGTCATGCAGCCAGAGACTTAGACTGATAGACAACCAGAGGTGAGCAAACAAGGTGAATGCATTCAATTGGAGATAAGGAAAAAGAGGGAATAAACACAGGGAGAGAAAGATGAGAAACCGAAAGCATTTCCTGCATAAATTGAACTCGATGGCATGCCTGAGCTCTGAGCAACAGAAGTGTGTACGTTGTTCAGTGCTGCCCCCTGCTGTAAGTAATGCGCCAATGGTACATCACAAAGATTTTGAAGCTCAAGGTGTGCTTTGTACATGAGGAGGACAGGCTGTTCTCTCTCTAGGATCTCTTTTGAACACCGCGAGCAGAATCAATGTTCTTGTGCTAGGAATCCTATTCACACATTTCATGTTTCAAAGAAAATACAACGTACGCAACAAGCTGAGGTGGTTTCATGGAAAGTCATGTGACTGAAGCCAAGCCTACGGGAATTTGCATGAGAGACAGGCAGCAACTGAAAAGATTGTATGTGCAATTGCAATGTTTTGGATATGACATTTTAAGTCATAAATTGAAATATAATTTCTTATAGAATGTATTTATTACCAATATATTGTTTCATCTAATAATAGAGTACAGACTTTAGTAAAAAAAAATCAATGATGTTTTCTTTCTATTTTAGATGATGGAAATATACAGAAAAAATGTTATGGGTGCGACATTTCTCCGTTATGCATGTCATCTTTCTAAAAGCTGAACTTTCCAAATTTTTTCAAAAAATGTTTTTTTCAGCCACCAAATATCTGATATGTGGGTGATTCTCATGAAATCCAGATTTAGAAGTTGTCCAGCATCAAATTTTTTAAAAAGCCATTTTTGCACATATAAGATTAAGGTCTGAACTTACTATAACCATTATTTTTAGAGGATTTAGAATTATTACCATTTTTTTGATTATCATTATTAAAAATTATCAGTACCGCAACATGATATTACATTAAATACATGCATTTACAAACTCATGTTCCGGTAATGAGAACTAAAAAGTTGTCTAGGTAAAATTTCTTTTATCTGGAGAGAAAAAAATAACAACTGCTTACCTGGTAGCCATCTTGAGTGACACAGTCAATTATGTCCCTTCCGACAATTTTTTTTGTTGAAAATGTTAGTTCCTTGAGGGCTTAAACAATAATTGAAAAATGTTGCGGAGGATGAGAAAATTGGTCTTGGACACATTTATATTCCTTATTATTGTCTCTACATTTACCAATGATCACCATCATGATACCACATGTTTCTTTACTGTAAATGTTTATAGTATAACATGCACTGAAGCTTTTTATTTTTATTTTTTAGATTTTTTTAATTATAAATATTCCATGTCAAAGAACCCAAATCCAGTCATGGACATGTTGCGGTAATGAAAATTTTCCCCTTAAATGGGGAGAAAATAACAAAATTGGTTTGTATGATGTCATTTGAAATCATGTGCAAAATAGTACATGAAGAGATGTTTGTAACTGCATGCTCCTTATTTTAATACTCTTATTTTGCATTTAATTTTTTATGAAAATGTTTTGTGACACCTCAAAAGTCTAATCACCCATATGAGTACAGTTTAAAACCGTTGGCAAAAACATACAACTATTTTAACATCTTAAATCTTATCTGAGGGTGCAAAAAAAGAAAAAAAAAACAATCGAAATATTAAGAAAATCACCTTTAAAGTTTGTCCAAATAAAGTCCTTAGCTACACATAAGGATAAATAAAGTTTTAAAGGGGACATATCATGAAAATCTGACTTTTTCCATGTTTAAGTGCTATAATTGGGTCCCCAGTGCTTCTAACAACCTATAAAATGTAAAAAAAAAGATCAAACCAGTAACTTAGTTTTAGTAAACAATTTTCTTCAAGCATGTGAAAAAATAGGTTATTGAAATTTGGCTCCCCTTGTGATGTCAGAAGGGAATACCGTCCCTTAATCTGCACTATCCAATAATGGCACTGCCATTTAGTGCAGAGATCAGCTCATTTTTTTACATGCTATAATAAATTCTCTATATGGTATTTTGAGCTAAAACTTCACGTACGTACTCTGGAGACACCATAGATTTATTTGACATCTTAAAAAGTCTTGTGGAATGTCCCCTTGCAATGCGAACAGGAGTTAATTTGTAGACTGTGAGTAAAAGCGGGAGGAATTATGATAATGACTGTCGTGTCCACGTTAACAGACCCAGGAAGTAAACTGTTGCCTCAACCCATTCACATCTAATTCGTACAAATAACACGCAGTGTGATTATCGTACAATACGCCAAATTCCAATTTTGCATGCATATGATACGCCAGTCCTTCCAGTTCACTTATATGGCGCATCTTTTCGTGTCGTTTTATTTATTGGTTTCTCAATTGTTTTCTGTTTTTTTTTGCTTGGGTTTAGGGTTAGATTTGGGTTTTGCTTTATAATGTCATTTAATATACAGGTTTCTCCATGTTTTGTATATTTTTAAATAATGGTCGCTTGGTGTTGGGGTTAGAATCGGGGTTTGGGTTAGGATGTCATTTTATGTTATAAAAAGTTGCTCTAACCCAAAACCCAAGCGACAATGATAAAAAACAGAAAACAATTGAGAAACCAACAAATAAAATGACACTAAAATATGCGACATATAAATGAACAGGAAGGACTGGCGTACCATATGCACACAAAATTGGATTTTGGTTTAGCTATTGCATGATAATCACACTGCATGTTATTTGTACGCATTTTGGTGAGAATGGGCTGGTTGCCCACAACCCGTGTGTTTGTTGTAGTCCAAGAAAAGAGATTTACATTGGAAATGATAACTTAGTCATTGTTTACCTTGAATTGGACCATAGTTGCTCTTTAAAATTCTTATTAATTTTGACATAGAAAATTTTATCATTTTGACCCATACAATGTATTTGACCCATACAATGTATGCTACTTATGCCTGGTTTTGTCGTCCAGGGTCACATATGGGTATAATTAACATATGTTTTAAAGAAATGAAAGGTTTGTTAAATTTGACGGAACATGATAGTGTCCTGCCATGTTTAAAATGTGACTCAGCAATTAATGTTCAAAAACAACAGCAACACCTTAGAACCTACTGTAATCTTTAGACATCATAAGACGTCATTTATGATTCATGCTGATCTTAGACAGTTAATTGTGTGACTGTTTACTTGCTGGGTTGATCAATTTTAATCGTAATGTGTCTGTTCACAAAACAAAGCTTCTCCCTCCCCTTGTTTTGTCGTATCTCTACATGTTGTTCTTCTCACAATCCATTTATATTCTTTATAGAGGAAGAATAATTGATCACATTGCCTGTCGCTGCCAGCAAAACAGCACGGTTTCTCTATTAATGCTTTTTAATCTGGTCCCCTTGCGTTTAAGACCCTCAAAATCACACCCTGAGTAATCTTCAAGATAGACCATAAAGTCAGAGAGTCTCTTTCCCATGATGACCATGTCTATTGATTTTCAGTTAATGCAATTCATTCACCATGTTTACAGTGTATTTGCTGCATTGCAGCTGTCTGGCCCTATATGGTGCAAACAGAAACTTAACAATATAATTTGATGTTAAGCAGTTTGGAAAGACTCAATGTGATGATATTTTTTGACCAAATTTGCATCGAGTTGTAGAGGAAGTAACTACCGAGTCCAACATTGTAGTTTTGAATAATTCAAAAGCTGCTTTGCTCGAAAATTTGTAATAGATGCAACGAGCATGTTTGATTCACAAAACATGACTGAGAAATGACGTGGTGTTTACAAAGTATTTGCTATTCAACACACTGCGCCACGGTTTCCATTTGCTCTACAAGTGACTTCCCTGATGATAGAGATGGTGCTGCAATCTCATGGTAGGAAATGAAACCACAGGGGTGAAATTCCCCCTGGCAATACATAAGCAACTGTATGAGGTTGATACACATCAGAGCGGGTCAGTTCCCCAACGCTGCCTGAAAAACCCAGAGAAACAGCATAAACAGCACACAGATTTGCTTGAATGAAAAAGAGTGAGTCATGAAATAAGAAAAGCTGGTCCATTTACAGTTAAATTACACCTACAACATGTAATGGTGTACTGTGTGGTTCAAAAACGCTAACTGATGACCCATTTTGACAAGGCAATGATAAGATATATTGATCACAGAGTCACCTCACGAACGGACGTACGAGGCAGGTGTTGGCGAAACGTTTCATTTTAACAAACTCAAATTGAAAGAAAATTTGAAACGTTGTCAATAGGACCAGGAAAAGCTTGCAGGTGCCCACGAGTCTGACGAGAGCGCCCATCAAACCATCACTGTACTCTTTCAAGATATCTGTACTGTTATCTGATAATAACAAAGGATATCAGGCCATCAATCAGAGCGAGGATGCCTCCAGCAACTGTCAAAGAGAAAGACTCTGTGCGAACGAACGGGAGGGGGGAGAAACATTGTTGGAGACCGCGAGATGAGAGATGGAGGTGACACATGCATGATTACGTTCTGCTCTCTTCCAGTCCCCTCACGCAACTACGGCCAGTCGGCCCTGCGAAGAGATGGAGACGTACTCGAATCGCAGGTGCACCGAGGTAGATGCTAATGAATACTTTCCAGCATGATGTTAATTAAGATTAATGAGGGGAAAAGGCCTAGGAGCGAACAGTGTCCAACATTGAAAAATCATGTGAACAACCGTGTATTAAAAAAGGGCTCACTGTTTACTGGAAATATGTGTAGAAACATTAATCAGGCTCAACATAAAACTTTTCTTTATTTCTTATATTTTATCGTGAATGATTCATCGGTGCATTTGTTTACAAAGACATGCTTTATAATCTTTAATCAAAACCTGCTCTTCCTTAGAAACAACTTATAAAGCTCGGGGGATATTGATTATTTGGTTAAGACAAGACTCCATTTTGGTATGTAACGCACATTTTACTGCAAAATCAATTCACGGTAGATAAAATCAAGTCCCCTACATCTTTCATTATCTTGTTTTACTTGTAAAAGTAAAATGGGTTATGAATGGCAAATAAATTTAACATGGCAGAAAAACTTATTGTAAAAAGGAGACATTAAAGGAATATTCAATTTTCTTAAAAGAAAAATCCAGATAATTTACTCACCACCATGTCATCCAAAATGTTGATGTCTTTCTTTGTTCAGTCAAGAAGAAATTATGTTTTTTGAGGAAAACACTGCAGGATTTTTCTCATTTTAATGGACTTTAATAGAGCCCAACACTTAACACTTAACTCAACACTTAACAGTTTTTTTCAACGGAGTTTCAAAGGACTCTAAACGATCCCAAACGAGGCATAAGGGTCTTATCTAGCGAAACGATTGTCATTTTTGACAATAAAAATAACAAATATACACTTTTAAAGCACAACTTCTCATCTAAATCCGGTCCAGCGCGACCTAACGTAAATGCGTAGTGACGTAGGGAAGTCACGTGTTACATATATAAAACGCACATTTGCGGACCATTGTAAACAATAAACTGACACAAAGACATTAATTAGTATCGGTTGACATACAACAACGTAGGAACTCTTTCAACCTCTTTCAACACACTTGTAAACACTGGGGCGGAGTTTTGCGTTCGTCCTCTGTGACCTCTTGACGTCATGACGTATTGCGTGGGGTCACGTTGGCGCATCACGACCGGATTTAAACGAGAAGTTGTGCTTTAAAAGTGGATATTTGTTATTTTTATTGTCAAAAATGATAATCGTTTTGCTAGATAAGACCCTTTAGAGTCCTTTGAAACTCCGTTGAAAAAACTGTTAAGTGTTGAGTTAAGTATTAAATGTTGGGCTCTATTAAAGTCCATTAAAATGAGAAAAATCCTGCAATGTTTTTCTCAAAAAACATAATTTCTTCTCGACTGAACAAAGAAAGACATCAAGATTTTGGATGACATGGCGGTTAGTAAATTATCTGGATTTTTCTTTTAAGAAAATGGAATATTCCTTTAAGTATGTGAGATAAAATAATACAAATAAAGTGTACTGCAAAGACCTCTAAAACTGGGAACTTACTAAACTATTTACCAAACTAAATGTTGTTTATAGTGAAACACAGGGGAAAGATGAGTTGAACTTGACTGAATGATGGATGCCTGGGAGACATGATTAGATTTAAAAATCCAATTTTAGATTAACCTCACAGAAATTGTATATGTGTAGGTTTTTATCACTGGCAGCTGCTAAAATGGACTCGGTGGAAAATGACTTTCTCATTGAAGGGGTTAGCCAGGGGAAAGGCTGTTGCTTTGAATATGAATTATTTCATTTAGACATTCTGGCACTAACTGGCACTCCCCTAAGTACTGTAATCAATATAATGAATTGAATATGGGTTGACAAAACACACACTGGAGTTGCAACCAGATATTCGATAGCAGTAGTGGAACCATTTCAAAGAAATCATATTAAATTAAACTACTTTTTTACTACAGTGTCGGTCCTGGAGTGCCAATGTCCTGCAGAGTTTACTATGCTGAGGAGCTAAAATCTGCAGGACCGACGTTGCCTACCCCTGGTGTATGGTCAACAGTACACATACACAGTGGTGTATGGCTGTTTATTTTAAGGAGGTGATCATATGGAAAACATGTTTTTACTTGAATTATGAAGAAACAAATTTGTACTATGGTTAAATACTTTAACATTTACCACAAATAAAACCCCTCCAGTGCTTCAGATTATAAACACGAACACGTTAGCTTGCAATTACTGCATCAATGTCAAATCATTATTTAGTCTGATTCTCTAACTTGTCTGTCGGTTTTATGTTTGAGCTTCTTTGTCAAACCTCTCTTTTGTCCTCCTTGTCTAATACTTGGGTCCCTGAGGCCACCCAAGACTGACAGACCCAGTTCCGGTTCTGCCCTATACCCATCACTGTGCTGCCTAAATGATGACCTCAATCAATAGCTTGGCTGCAGCCTGTGTTACACAGAACCAATGAAATGTACTTCTTTATTAATCTCTCCACAATCTGCTTAATTTGCATGCTTCACTGTAAAAATTCTTTGTTCACTTACATTTTTAAGTTTAATCAACTTGAAATTACAATTAATTAAAACTTTTAGACTAGTGAGGAGTTGCTATAAATTATAAAAATAAAGATGAAATAACTTAAGCTAATTCAACTTGAAAGTTGAAATTAATTGTTAATTCAAGTTGATTAAACTTAAAAATAAGTGCAGCAAGGAACTTTTTAGTTGCCTGTGCTTTATTTGCAAACTTCCAGCCCAGTTAGATTATACAAAACAATAACAGATGTGCGATGTTATGGCTGCAATCAGTAATATAATGGGCTCTATCATACACCCGGCGCAATGTACGACGCAAGTGTCTTTTGCTAGTTTCAACCCGGCGCAATGATCATTTTCATGTTTAGCACCACGTTGTTTAAATAGCAAATGCATTTGCGCTCAATTATGCACCCATGGGCATTCTGGTCTGAAGACAAGGTGTGTTCAGACGCATTGTTGGCGCGTTGCTATTCTGAGGCAACTAAAATAGACCACGCCATTGACCAGCTAAACCTAGTCTTCAGTCAATGACACAATATTTACTTACTTATTCATTTAGCTGACGCTTTTATCCAAAGCGACTTACAATTGCTATATATGTCAGAGGTCGCACAACTCTGGAGCAACTAGGGGTTAAGTGTCTTGCTCAATGGTGTGTCACAGTGGATTCAAACCCGGGTCTCTCACACCAAAGGCATGTGTCTTATCCACTGCGCCATCACCACAATATTGTTTTTGTTATTTAATGAGCGCATTAGTAGGCTAATATGAGCCTATAAACGGGATGACAACACTCGTGTTATAAAATATGAAAAATCAAAGGATTAAAATGTAAAAGATTATTATTGAGTCTCTTGGACATGAGGATCGATTATGATACGTAAGAATGCGTAAAGAGCTGGTTAGTAATTAAATGTTTTCCTTTAAACAAATGTAAATATTGCATCTATTATTAAATGTTTTTTAAAATGCTACCCCACGGATTTATTGTATATGATGACTTTGTACCTGTGGATATGATGAGATGAGAAACATTTTTAAGTAATGCTTTTCAAAACACTAACTGCATTGTCCGAGCGCCAAAGGCTCTCCACACGTTTGTAAATTCTTTATCTCATGTTTGTTACAAATAAAGTATTTTTAGAGTACAAACCTTTTCTTGCATATTTGTTAATTATTTTTTGAGATAACACAAATCATGTTGGCTATCCGTTCTTTTAAAGCAATTAAAAGCCTGCTAATTTTACTTCCATGACTGAAAAAAAACGACTTTTTAAGGTTTTAATACAAAAATAACAGTTTCAATACAAATGAAAACAACGCAATTTTTTATATCAATCATAAACTAGTGGTCTTCTTCCTCTGCTTAGTTTTTCACTTTACAAATTCTGCCATCTAAATAGGAAATCAGCATGGCGCCAGCACAACTGACTTTTAAAGGGGATGAGAGCTGAGACTCTAATTGGTTTATTGCATATTAAGCCCAAAACACACTTATTACGAGAATAGGAACAACCCTTTTAGGCCGTGTGCTTGGCATACAAACCAATCCCGTTGTTAACCGCATTTGTCTCAAAACCAAGATTTTTTATCCAAAACTCTAAGAAAGGGTGTGTGAGAGCGCAATTCCAAAAAAGCGCTGATGGGAGTGGTAATATTTGCGGGTTATTTACTAAACAGACGCAAATTAAAAAACACAGTCGCAACAGCTGATTTCCATAATGGCCAACGCAATCTACTAAGGGCAGCGCAAATTAGTTAAGGGTCGCAAATAAGCAGAGCTAATAAGTTGCGGGTGCTCTACTAATGCCTGATGCTCTTGAGTTCAGCACCATGGACAACGCAGCTAATGAAGCCATAGTACACTGAAAAGAACTGGAGGACAAAAAATAAAGGTTTACAAGAGGTTTTGAAACACCTGGTATTGTGTGACTTCTAGTGACTCATCTTTTATTTCCTCCAGCAAATAAAAAATAACATGGCTTGGCAAACAATATTTTTGAATAATAGGTTCCTCTGAGTCTGGCATTTCAAATAAACTGTTACATGTTTAAAAAATCCTCTGCCTTGTACCACGCGCTCTCTGATGCCTATCCTATCAGCAACAATTGCAGCCATTTCAAGCACAAAATAATTTAAAGGAACACTCCACTTTTTTGAAAATATGCTCAGTTTCCAGCTCCCCTAGAGAGGAAAAACATTTGATTTTTCCTGTTTTGGAATCCATTCAGCGGATCTCCGGGTCTGTCTGTACCATGTTTAGCATAGCTTAGCATAATCCGTTGAATCTGATTTGACCATTAGCATCGTGCTCAAAAATAACCAAAGAGTTTGGATATTTTTCCTATTTAAAACTTTATTCTTCTGTAGTTACATCGTGTACTAAGTTGTGATTTTCTAGGCCGATATGCATGGCTAGGAAGTTAGGGACTCTCATTCCGGCGTAATAATCAAGGCCTTTGCTGCCTTACCATGGCTGCAGCAGGTGCAATGATATTAGTGACCGAAAATAGTCCCGTGCTATTGAAAGTATCCAAGGAGACTATTTTCGGGCACTGCGTAATATCATTGCCATATCATTTCATTTTCAAAAAAGTGGAGTGTCCCTTTAAGACGTGCTTTTTCTGCGTTAAATAATGGCGCAAATACCAGTCATAACAAACGCCCAAACATTAATAAATTGTGTTTAAATAATCTCCTCCCATAAATTTTGCATCTGAAAGGGAAACTCCTAGAATGCCTATGCAATAAGGTCAGTCGAAAAAAATAATCACACCTTTACAGCAGTAAATTATCCACTGCGTGTCTTTTGTAAAACCATACAGTCGTTATTTAATGCCAAAATTATGGTTTGCGCTGGTGCAAGATGTTAGTAAATCTGGCCCTTAGGGTGTTGTCTCAGTACTGACACTGATTGTGTTGTTTTTAACACATCCGTTCTAAGAGTGAATAAGTATAACTTATTACTATATGCAATATCTGTTGCGATCTCTGTCTTTTTTTAGTTACTAAAATCTACCACAAAATCATACCTCACACTTTTAAACCAATTAGCTTGTGCACTTAATGATGTTGCTACAATTTCTCTGTGCTTTTGCTTTTCACACCGCTGTTAATTGTGTTGTTGGAAATTCTTGATGTAATGTAAAAGTCCTGCTCTTATATAATTTGTCGTATTTTTCTTTTTTAAGGGCCATTTCCATGTAAGATGAAGAGTCCTGTCTAATTTTATATAACACTTGTTTTTATTTATAATAATTGACTAACTGCATGAACGAAGATAAAGTATATAGCATTTCATTATCTATTTATAACAACAATAACATTTACAATAATATGATATTTATTAGAGATGCACTGATTTTAAGTTTTTCGACAGATAATTTAGACTGATATCTACCCATACAAATAGTTTGGTGGTTATATCTTTCAACTTGCATTAAATAAATGCTGAATATTCTGAAGATAAAATTTTATGAATGTTATTCATTCATTATTATACTAGTGATGTTTTATTAAATTTTTTATACAGATAGCTTAAATTCATTGCATTTTCATGTTCTCTTTTGATAGACAGGATATATCGCCTATGACTATTCTCTGTTTTAAAACAACGATTGTTGGCTGATATATCGGTACATTTTTAATATTTATTAATTTTCGAATTTTCTATGGTTTCTTTTCTTTGTCTTATAAATCTGTTTTAAAACAATGCAACATTGTAAAAAACAACTTGACTTTAGAATATATTTTTCCGAAGGCTTTTCCCATAAACTTAATGAGCACTCTCCTAATAGAGACCACTGCCGATGACACTCAGTAAAGACAGAGAGAAAACAAAAATGGGCTGCTGGAGGCTGAATTCCCAGATGGAACTGACCAGGGTCTTCAGCTCGATGGGCTAATCATGATGCCCATCAGGGCTATTACAGAATATAGTTACAGGTTCAAGACCTTTGGGAAGGTCTTTGATTTATAAACGCTGCGAGCGCTTTTGACAATATGGCTATCTGGCACAGTGTTGATTTTCAAAGACAAATTATGAGGGCAAATCACTCTCTGAGTTTCATCACATCAGCGCACTTGATTGCTATTTTACATGCTTAAATGTGATCATTAAAAATTAGTATTGTGGTGGTGACTAGTCAAAGCATTTCTTGGATGTGTTTGGAATTGTAATAGTATGAAATGTGCAATGTTATCAAACAAAAAGAGAAATGGTATCAAAGCTGGGAAATAAGTGTACCTGCAGAGAGACTAATCTGAAATTTCTGGAATCATTTACACAGCAACAAGTTCCTTGAAACCTGTATGACTTGAAATAAAATGTTGTTTTTTCATCATTGTGCTGATCAGTAAGCCACACTGACACTCTTGGGTGCTTTAAGCGTAGTGATAATGTACTGTTATAGTTTTGTGTGCACCCAACCATATATTCATCAAATTATCTTATTATGTGTTCCAAAAAAGAAACATCTATACAGGAATAAAATGTTTGTAATGCTTATGCATATACAAACATACTTAGATTTCAGAAAAAAAAACGTGAATATATGTTTAATAATGCATAAACATACATAAACACTGCCTCAGAAATCTCAGTGCAAGTTTTATCTCTCATATGAATAAGACGAGCTTGCCAACAACAGCCTCAATATTCAACTCAAATCCTATTCTGGGGATTCTTTCTGTAACCGCAATCCCACGATTCATAAATAATATACTCACTGTAAACAAAGTAATATGCATAAGATTAGCGCAAAGGCCCAAAGCCCCCTAGCTGTTTGAATTTGTGTAAATCAATAACCTTAAAGATATTTCTGCTGTTTGTTATAATAAAAGATGACAAAACTAATAAATGGGTTATGAGGTTGTAACTCAATCACATAATTCCCGTCTGAGTGTGTACAGTAATAAAACTGAAGTAAAACGTTCAAGAAGTCTAAAGGAATGTCACTGCCTATATGAGAAAGCATCTTTTCTATGACACTTTTGATGTGTCAGCATATTACTTTTCAGCATACTGTAGTCCCTCTGCTACCTCACCTAAATTTTTGGTCCTCAAACACAGATATCAAAATCTTTAGAAAACTTTAAATGCTTCATAAGGACATCTTGTATGATGGATCTGTTATTTCTGTGGATTGATAGCCACAAGTCACTGTCTACTTTTATTTGATCTGGTTTTGAAATAAAACAATGGTGAGGAAATGATGAAATCCTTTGAAAGAAGAACCAGAGAACCTGAACAGCACAAAGTATTTGTTCATAGATGACAAAAGAGTCTTTAAACTATGAAAGGTAATGAAATTTATACGGTTTGACATATTTTATTTTTTGACATCTTAACTATACTAAAGATGTGCTCACCCTCATTTTGTTTCAGATCTTTCTCTATCACTCTGCATTACCCCATTGTCTGCGTTTATAATGCGAATAGTTATCTTTAGGATTAAAAGTTTTTATGCATTTATACTGTACCTACTGTGGGGAAAAGGAGCACCCACAATTTTTTATTATGCATGACTGCTGATGAGATGGGTCTCCACTATAATCTTGCAAAGGTGCTGATTTTACTGTCAGACTCTAACGCTCAGAGATGAACAATCCATAGATACAGAAATGGGTATTGACTAGCCAATACCAATAAATAAGAGGCGAGAGTCACATTAAATGAATATACACAGAAAACAATTATGACAATTTATACTGAACTGTATTGCTAATATATTCACTCGCCTTGCAGCAGGGAAGCTGTACGAAAAGCGTTACATTCAAATTTCATGCAAGCAGTGTGCAATTTTCATAACATTCCCATTAGTTCCGGCACAATCCCTTTCCCTGGTGCTGCACAAGAATCTACTGTAGGACCGGATATGTGCTGTATATAGGCTTAGATGTCATGTCCACTGATTTATGTATCTCGGTGACAAGGACTGGGCTCAGTCTTTACTGTAAAAGAGATTTTTAATGTTAATCATACCGCTACTGCCAACACATCTCACTGAGCTCTCCTCCAATTACCAGCATAAACAAACTAGATGTATGTCCTATGCTTTTAAATTAATTAGACCTATTTTTAATATTGCAAGGCTGCTGGACATTTAATGGTATATTTTCGTGTTTGGCTTTTCAGAATACACAAAACACCCCCACCTTAACACTGTCAAGCTGTCACACAAACATTACACCCAAAGATCCACACACATTCTGAGTCTATTTTATCAATCACATGAACGATACACACAAAAGCAATGGCACATACACGCCTTTCTTTCTATCCTCAGACACAAACGCTCTCTCTTTTCTCTCAGTCTATTACACATGCACATTTACAGAGGAAAATCGTTACCTTCTGATAGGACAGTACTGAGCACTCACATTCTCTGCAGCGTTCAACACCCTAATGTCCAGTAGAGGACAAAATGACCGGCTGGGGGGGAGTACTATAAAGCATATAAAAATCCTCAGGAGTTTACACTCTCAATAAAGCTCACCTTTAGCTCCATTCGGTTTAATAACAATTTACGATTTGTAAAATTATTTTAGTTGTAATTTGTGCAGAATGCAGATATGGTTCAATTCAAAAATCAGCGGGCACTGAACATAAAAACAGTTGGATTTTTTTACAGTTATTGATGCTAATGCAATCATGTACAAATTGCATTAATAACTAATATGTTTTATAATTTTTATTGTCTTATTGTCATACAGTTATATAATTATATATAATTTTCCTGATTTTAATTTATATTTTTCATTTTTCTATGTCTATACTGGCTTTTCTTGGTGTACTGAAAATGACATAAATATGAAGAAAATATAGTTTTTACAGTAAATCATATAAATGCACTAATACCATGTATTTTGTGTTTTATAATTTTTCTTATTTTATTTCATTTTTTATATCTTGTTTTAGACTTTTTAAAAATATTTATGCTGTTTATATATATATATATATATATTATTTATATCTATACCGTTTTTCATTTTTTCCGGTGAAAAACGCTATCTGCATTAAACAACATAATACATTGTAATACATGGCTTGATATACAAAGCGCAATTTTAGCACTCACTTTACAGCTGACTTTACGTTTTACATCTTTAGGTGGCTAAGTGTTTCCGGTGTCGGTGTGTCAGGGGGAAAGCGGGTTTGGGAGTTAAAGGGCGGGAGGAGGTGTGTGGGGAAGCGGGTTTAATAACCGTAGTGATTGCATAGTGATACGCCACCGAGCCGGTACGTGTAGAGCCGCTTTAAAAACATTCCCGCATCCGTCCACAACGACAAGTTTAGCATTCAACACGTGTCGCGCGAGTGATGAAGAGAAAGAGAGAGAGAGAGGTTGCTAGGTGACGGGGCGTATATACTGAATTTTAACAAAATAACTGGAGAGAGAGAGAGAGAGAGAGAGAGAGAGAGAGAGAGAGAGAGAGAGAGAGAGAGAGAGAGAGAGAGAGAGAGAGAGAGAGAGAGAGAGTCAGCAACATGTAGGCAGGCTGAGTAAAGAGAGGTCGAGACTGTGTGTACGTACGGTTTTTTTTTCTTTTTCACCCAGAGTAACACACCGGGTGGATACGTCGTGGAAATGGGCAGCCGTGGATTGGATTTACCGGGGACGAAGTGCCGCAGGGAGGACAGAGTATCCGGATCCTGAGAAAACAGTGAGTAGTCTGATTTGTCTTGCTTGTGGGCTGTTTGGTGAAGTCCTCAACGGATTTTGCCCTTCAAATCGGCAAAAGGCGGCAAGCGCGCGAGACGCTCTGCGTCAGCGCCCGCAGACTCGCGTGTCTCGTGCGGTTATCCACTTTGATGGATCGGAGACAACCGGCCGGTGAGCAGGGCTGTGACCCCTCTGTCATTGATGCGCGTGCACATAACGCAAGGTCTCTCTCACCTAGACACCCTAAACACATAGGATAGTAGTGACTTTTACACCGCGGGCTCACAAACACTGTCTCTGTGGGTCTGAACTTTACATAATTGACACGCGTAAAGCCTAGTAACGTATGTTCCTCAGAGAGCGCGGCAGTCCACGCTGGAGAACATGTATGTATAGCCATTCTGTTTCCTGTGACAAGTGGTCGCCGGAATTTAATTGACAGGCTTATATCAATGAACATATATTTATGTTTTTCGATTATATTTTTTCGTTTAAAGCAGCAGTTTTAATACAGTCATTCGTTTCCTCGTTGTTTTTCGTTGCATCAAACGATTAATCAGTTTTCGTCATGTTTTCCTGTAGCCGCAAGTGAACAAATACGCCAATGTTAACAAGGTATCAAACCGCCTTTTCTCGTATAATAACAATGATGTCCTTGCTGAAACTCAGAGGAATGCAGTTTTAGAAGTGTGGCATTCAAACAGGTCACATTACAGTGTTTAATGCAATTATACAAGCACACATTTTACATGCAAATATCACGTACAGGTGTATTTAATTATTTCTTCTATTTGAGTGCCTGAGTTTAGGTATTCAGTTTAGTTATATTTTTTTCTTGTAGCTCAGATTGCTACCTTTCGTGTACCACTTGTTACTGGGCAATCAAGATCAAAGGCATCTGCACGTCACATGCTTATTAGAAGGAATGAGCTGACTTTTACTGTTCGGTGGGATTTAGCACAGATGCAAATATCGGAATGCTGTGAATCCCATGGTGCCATATTTGTGTGGTATGTTCAGTTACTTTCGGCGTGGCTGGCGTTCTACTTGTGTCTCTCAGCTTGCTTAAATCTGAAAGTAAGCCAGCTCTCAGCGTCTGAGTTTATTTAGGGTAATCAGTGTATTTGACAGTGCAGCCTTCATTAAGCCTTTTTGTACCTCCCACCCAAATGTTAAAGTAGTAATGACCTGCCTGAGACATTAGAGTTGGCTTGACAGTCCCAGTTGGGCCGCTGGTTTGGTTTCTGCAGAAGCCAACTTAAGGTTCGTCTGACAGGTTTGAAGGTGGCGGGTAGGCAGTGGTGGTGATACTGGAGAAATGGAAGTGCCGCTTGGGCTGTCTTCCCAGATTGCTGCCGTTTCAAAGTCCTCCCCAGTTTACAGCTGTTGAGTCCCCACCATACAGACACACACACACACAAATAAAAAGAAAACACACTTGCTTCAGTTAAAGCAGCACAGCTTGAGGGCATTTTGGGATGACAGCACAACAGGAAGCTGGCCTAGAGGTCTTGAAAAAAAGCCCATCCCAATGAGAAAGAGAGAGAGAAGCCAAATTGCGTCCTGTTTTCCCCTCGTCTTTTCAAGCCCCCACCCCGCAAGATTCGGTGCTTGGCAGACCCCAGCTGTTCTAAAGAGCCACCTCCTACGTCCAGCCCTGTCATGTCTATGCATCAGAGCTGTGTTACATCATCCAGCGTGCAACAGCGATATTTTTCACACAACTTGAGGTTGAATATTATTGAGTACATTAGCTAACGTTATATTGGCTAGCATTTGCTAAATGGTTTGGGTTAGGGCAATATCTAGATCTGAAGTGCAGCTTGTGCAAAATAATGATTAATGAGAAACATTTTGTAATGGTTCGGGAAATCTTAATGACCGTTTTAGTAAGATAAGTTGGGTCAAGTTTATTTAGTGTAGTGTAGTGTAGACTAGAGTGTAATTTACTACATATTATGAATTGGTAATTAAGTGATTTGTATCAAACAGTAGCATCAAGAAGACCCATTTAGATGAAAAACATTTGCACATTTGGCAGACACTTTTATTCAAAGTGACTTACAGTGCATTTAATTTATACATTTTTTATCATTGTTCAATGGGATTTAAACCCACAACCTCTGTATTGCTAGTGTGACAAACTCTATTTAAGGGAAAGTTTAGCCATTAATGAAAATTCTGCCATAATTTACTTACCCTTAAGTTGTTACAAACCTGTATAAAAAAGATATTTTGAACAATGTTTGTAACCAAACCATAGACTTCCTTAACCATTCTTTCCTACTATAGAAGTAATTGGTGCTCCTGCTTCCAACTTGATTACAAATATCTTACTTTATGTTAAGCAGACAAAATAAATGTATATACAGTACTTAGGCCACCAGCACCAGACTTGTTATTTTAGAAGATTTAATGTCCATCCATATGTATTTTTCAATCTATTTTATTTATTAAGATACAAACAGAAAATACAGGACATATGTAAGAAAAACAAAAAAATACTTTTCAGGACTAAATGTCTTCTTTAGGCATCGTCTGTGTTTAGTGTGACCTCTCTTGGCACTAAACACGTCTTGAGCGTTTTTGAGCAGAATGAAGTAAAAAGACTAATTTCTTTTAAATTAGAAATTAGGATTTAATTTTATTTACATTTAGATTCTGCAGTTTCCTGCTATTGCTCGAGTGGAAGAGGATATTACCCTAAATTTATACAGTTATACTATATACACATTTCCTGTATTTTCTGGATGTGTTCTATTAAAGAGACTGAGAAACAATTATATGTGATCACTATAACATTGCAAAAACAACAAATCTAATTTTGGCATGGTGGCCTAAGACTTTTGCACGTTTGGAACAACTCAAGGGTAAGTAAATAATGACAGATTTTTTTGGTGAACTCTAGACTAGGCAAGCACAAGCGCCTAGTCCTAGTATGTTAATATTGGTCACAGAAAGTTTAATAACACCAAAATATAAAAATAAATAAATAACCCAGAAGACCTAACCTTGCCCTTTAAATTTAATTAAATGTCAAAAAGAGATTTAGAAGCAATTAGGTTCCCTATATTCCAAAACTCAACAGGTGTCCAAAAATGGGCTCCCAAAATCCACAGAGTTTTTGAATATTTTAGTGTCTAATTTACCAGTGGGATAGCACTGACAAAATGTCTATTAAAATCAGAACCTTGAAAGTTTCTAGTACTACATCATATAATCAAACCCTGGTTTTCCCATGGTACGTTTTAAGTGACCCCTATAGTGGGGAGTTTTTGCTGTCTGAAGCTCATGGGTATAAGGAACTGGATTTGAGTCTGTGAAGAAGTGTTAGCAGTCCGTGTTATTTTCCAAGGGTAATATAGGATTTGTCAACATTGCTATGCAAAGTGAGACTTAAAATCTTGACAGCGTCTCGGTGAACTAGAGTGCTAATGATTTTTAGCAGCTCTGCATCCTACCGTTTCTTTTCATTTCCTCGACAGTTCACATTTTTTCATGTCTTCTCATTGCTTAGTAGAAGAATATCTCAAATGCTCGCTGGATCTGGAAATAGCAAACATTTTACTTTGAAAAACTCTTTGGTGTCTGTATGCTATGGCAGAAGATGCTGAAACAGCAAAACTGATTCGTTGTAAAGGCATATACTTGTATGCAAAACAAGTTCTGTGATTATATTTTTTTTCCTGTATGCAAAATTATACACTATTGTCTTTGTTTCCTATACACTGTAAAAAATGCAGCATTTTGTCAAATCAACATATATTTTTATCTTACTTTAACTACATTTACATGTAGACCAATAATGTAATTTTATTTCCATTAATTAGAATAAGGACTTCATCGCAGTTAGATGTTTACTGTACATGACTCCTGTATTATTCGCTAATAATTGTGGTTATTATTCACATAGCCCAATAAACAGCTTTTATTAAACAGTTTTATACACTGCTGTCATGCTCTTTGCGCTGTTTCTGGATGAAGGCAAGACTGATGTCAAATTTACTATGAATTTGCGCTTAAGGTGCGTGACATAAAACACAAGCGCATTTTAGTGTGATACAGATTTGATTAAAGTGTTTACATGGCCATGTATTTCAATTAAATTTGCATAACCCACATTTTAATACGACTTTACTTTCTGCGATTATGAGCTTAATCGAATTATTTTGATCAAAGTGTTTTGTTTACATGAGATTAAGTGTAAATGCATTTCATTTCATTTTAATCACATAACGAGGGTGCATATCAACATAGTCATTGTCCACTTGCAACTAATGAAAATACATTTATTGGCATTATATACTACAACATAACATACCAAACTCAAGCCATCCATAAATACATTTACAACAGTTTAAATAAAGAGAACCACTTGATAATTTTAGACATGCTTTAAATATAAACCTTTTATATTTGCATATAAATTCCTGACACTGTAATGCTGCTCACACTCTTAAGATAGTCTTGAACCAAAAACAATAGATTCAAAATAAAATCCAACTTTATGTCAAAGCACCGCTTCGTCTTCTTCTGCAAGGTCAACTTCAAAGGTATGTGACAGGAAGTCAATTGTGCAGTGAAGCCACAGTCACAAATACCTTTAGCCTTCTATCATTTTACATTAGCGATACTGATTACCGATTTGTTATATTCATGATCGACTAAGATTCCATTTTTTTTAAATCTAATATGCAAGCTTTTTGATGACTGTAACTGTTAACTTTTTTCTAGATAAAGTAATACCACAGAAGTTGCCTTTGTTATATTACTTGCAGTAATTAGATATATTATGGTTATAATAGAGAATCAAATAAACATGCACAACAAATATTTCTTCTGCAAAGAGAAATGTAATATCTCTTTAAAAAGGTTTATGTCTCTTAAAAGTAATGAAAATAAAACACTTCACAGTCTTTACTGTATGAATTAAATATACACGCATTCGTATTAAGTACAACAGTTCTTCAGAGCAGAGAGTGATTTTATTGAGAGATCAATTAGGTTACTGTAGCTTTAAGATGTGAGAGAGATCGCTCTGTATACATGTACCACTAATGACAGGCTGCTGTGTGAGGAAAAAGAAAGTTTAAACTGTCAAAACTTTAAAACGCATGCAAATAATAAACTTTCGGCATGAGGATGCAATTGTCCCGTTAACTTATACGATTTTAATAATAAATTGTCGTTGAGTAAAAATACAGTTGACTGTTGTCTGTTATCTGGTAAAAACTAAACATTTTATTTAATTTGAACATGCAAACAGCAGCGACAGTTCAACAACAGAACCAGGATTCATACATTATCAGATATTCATGCAACATTACCTTTTCAAAGAGCATGCGATCAGTCTGGATGATTAATATCCAAAAAGGGCCGATTGTCTCTTTTTCATCTACCACAGTGGCCATTTCTAAAGCAGGGCGCATTTCTAAAAGTTTTGCTTTTGCGTCGTTTTTCTCTGTTTGTGCAAAAAAATAGATGTTTATGGTCAGAGGCCATCAACAAAGGTCTGTCGGGTGTGCAACATTAATCTGTCGACTATTTTTCAGATAAGTCAACTAATCTAACGACTAATTGGACGATTAATCTAATGATTAGTTTCTGTTGCTTGATTAATAAAAACCATAATGGATCTCAAATAAATGCCAAAAACATTCTTAATTATATACTTTAAAGGATGTATCAGTGATTTCAGGCCAGGGGGTGGCCAAAGCTACTTTAGGGGGTCCAGAGTCCATGAAAGAAAACGATGTGTAACTATGTATCAAGAAAGCATGAATGAATGCATTATAAGATGTAAACATAATAAGGGTGAATTTTAAACATTTCTGCTGTATTTCTGTTAAAGGGATTCACCCAAAAATGAATATTCCGTCATCATTTACTCACCCTTATGTTCTAAACCTGTATAAGTTTATTTTATTTTGATAAACACAAATTAAGATATTTTGATAAATTATGGTAAGAACACAATTAATAGTATATCCATTAAATTCCATCATGTTGTTTTTATTCCTACTATGGAAGTCAATGGTTACAATCAGCTGTGTGCTTACCATCATTTATCAATATATCTTCTTTTGTGTTCATCAGAAAAAGGAAATTCGTACAGGTTCAGAATTTTCATTTTGTGTGAACTATCCCTTTAATGAAGCAAAAGATCAGGAAATCTACATTCCATGCTAAACCTTAAACTTATTTCAAATAGCAGAGCTCAACACAAAGGATGTTTGGCAATTTTTTTAAAAGTAAATGTGGATTATTCTTTATTTACGAAGATACAAACGTTTTCTTTTTTTATATATTTAATTAACTTTAATGACAGAGACAGTTTATGCTTATTATAAGACCGAATGCAATAAAATTTTATTCGTTTAAGACTCATTAGGGCTGTCACTTTTTATTCGATATTCGAATATGCATTCGAACATGACGTGAAATATCCGTATTCGAACTTTAAATTAACCATCCGGTTTTTTAAATGCCATGTGTAGCGCATTTTTTACAGTAACACCTCGTAATAGGAAGGAGGCTGAGAGTGAGACCGACGACGGCAACTGTGCGCAAGAGAGGGAATCATATGGGACCAAAATGAACCTCATGTGCATGTCAAGATAGAATTATAGTTTGTATATAAAATGACATATTGTTTATAGTGTTAAATATTATAGCAGAATAAAAAGCTTGTGTTAATACGTTCGCATTATGAAATTAGCATGTATGAAGATAATTTCATAATTTTTACAACGCAATGTAAACTTTTATTAAACAACAACAGCATTTGTCTTGTAAACGGATTTGAAATGATCATGTGCTGACTGTTACGCGTCACATTGACGACAAGTGAGATCTGCTTAAAGCGGTAAGTTTAATTTCATCTCAAGTATCAAAGGGTTTGTGCTCTCTATCATTGAAAACGGGCAAGCAAACAGCACGCGCAGGGTTAATGTACTTGTGAATGACGGCTCACAAACGCGCGGGATAGGCTTTGTATGTGTGCTTGTTGTCAATGACAGTTCTGGTCACAAACACGCTCAAGCGCGGGATATGTGTGCTTGTCAATGACGGGCATTAAATCCGCGGAATTCCACGGAGTTTTCTGCCGAAATCTGCGGGCGCGAATTCCGTTTGCGTCTGCCTATATACTCCTGCTGCTATTTAAGTTGTCACGTTATTGTTTGTAACTGTTCTGGATAATTTTACATATATATATATATATATACAGTCTTGTTCAAAATAATAGCAGTACAATGTGACTAACCAGAATAATCAAGGTTTTTAGTATATTTTTTTTATTGCTACTGTACGTGGCAAACAAGTTACCAGTAGGTTCAGTAGATTCTCAGAAAACAAACAAGACCCAGCATTCATGATATGCACGCTCTTAAGGCTGTGCAATTGGGGTATTAGTTGAAAGGGGTGTGTTCAAAAAAATAGCAGTGTCTACCTTTGACTGTACAAACTCAAAACTATTTTGTACAAACATTTTTTTTTTTTTCTGGGATTTAGCAATCCTGTGAATCACTAAACTAATATTTAGTTGTATGACCACAGTTTTTTAAAACTGCTTGACATCTGTGTGGCATGGAGTCAACCAACTTGTGGCACCTCTCAGCTGTTATTCCACTCCATGATTCTTTAACAACATTCCACAATTCATTCACATTTCTTGGTTTTGCTTCAGAAACAGCATTTTTGATATCACCCCACAAGTTCTCAATTGGATTAAGGTCTGGAGATTGGGCTGGCCACTCCATAACATTAATTTTGTTGGTTTGGAACCAAGACTTTGCCCGTTTACTAGTGTGTTTTGGGTCATTGTCTTGTTGAAACAACCATTTCAAGTGCATGTCCTCTTCAGCATAGGGCAACATGACCTCTTCAAGTATTTTAACATATGCAAACTGATCCATGATCCCTGGTATGCGATAAATAGGCCCAACACCATAGTAGGAGAAACATGCCCATATCATGCTCCATGCTTCACTGTCTTCACTGTGTACTGTGGCTTGAATTCAGAGTTTGGGGGTCGTCTCACAAACTGCCTGTGGCCCTTGGACCCAAAAAGAACAATTTTACTCTCATCAGTCCACAAAATGTTCCTCCATTTCTCTTTAGGCCAGTTGATGTGTTCTTTGGCAAATTGTAACCTCTTCTGCACATGCCTTTTTTTTAACAGAGGGACTTTGCGGGGGATTCTTGAAAATAGATTAGCTTCACACAGACGTCTTCTAACTGTCACAGTACTTACAGGTAACTCCAGACTCTCTTTGATCATCCTGGAGGTGATCATTGGCTGAGCCTTTGCCATTCTGGTTATTCTTCTATCCATTTTGATGGTTGTCTTCCGTTTTCTTCCACGTCTCTCTGGTTTTGCTCTCCATTTTAAGGCATTGGAGATCATTTTAGCTGAACAGCCTATCATTTTTTGCACCTCTTTATAGGTTTTCCCCTCTCCAATCAACTTTTTAATCAAAGTACGCTGTTCTTCTGAACAATGTCTTGAACGACCCATTTTCCTCAGCTTTCAAATGCATGTTCAACAAGTGTTGGCTTCATCCTTAAATAGGGGCCACCTGATTCACACCTGTTTCTTCACAAAATTGATGACCTCAGTGATTGAATGCCACACTGCTATTTTTTTGAACACACCCCTTTCAACTAATTCAACTAATTGCCCAATTGCACAGCCTTAAGAGCGTGCATATCATGAATGCTGGGTCTCATTTGTTTTCTGAGAATCTACTGAACCTACTGGTAACTTGTTTGCCACGTAGCAATAAAAAATATACTAAAAACCTTGATTATTCTGGTTAGTCACATTGTACTGCTATTATTTTGAACAAGACTGTATATAAGTTTGTTATTCATAAGTTGATAACCTGCTGTTTCAAACATTAAGTAAAAAAGTAATCCAGACAACCCTGTTTATGACTGTCACTGTTAATAATTTTGTGATTGAATCTCCATTACGGTGGGTTTTTGATGCGCGTGGGGGGGCGGCGCCTAGATATTCGAATATATTCGGATACATTGCATGATATTCGAAATCCGTTCGAATTAGATTTTTCTCAAAAGTGACAGCCCTAAGACTTATACAGTAACCACATGTTTACTATGAAAATCACAAAGACAGCTATTTTGACATATGAGCATTTGTCCGTTTAAGCCAAAAAGAGGCGAACATGCTCTGCCTGTGCACGTGCGCTATTGGATATGCCTCATTGTCATCGACACGTTACAGTAACAGGCCTAGTTAATCTGTCATAAATTCGTACTTTCGGTTAACGGTTAAACGGTCAATATGAACATCCCTAGTATACGCTGTTTGATAGGGATGTGAAAACTGTCCAGCTGTCTTTTGCATGCACAAGGTTTACATAAGAATGAAGAAACAAACGAGTTTGAGGCTCACGATATGTCATTACCATTTATAGAACACTTATTATTCATCTATGCCTATTCTATGGCACCTTTTATTTTGGAACAGAAAATTTGAAAAGTGAGCTCTACTTTTGATGTAATGATGTAACTTTTCTCCACACTGTAAAAAATTTCCGTAGAAATTGCAGCTGGGTTGCCGGTAATTTACCGTAGATTTAAATTTATGTTTTTTACTGGCAATATTTTGTTCAAAATTAAATGAATATTAAACATTTACAAGTCTTTGTCTTTACAGAGTAAAACTAAAAAAACAGCATCAAGCAAAACATTCTGGGAAACAAAATCTGAAGCAAAAAACAGAAAAAGGTTGATGATGATTTCTGGTTCCCAGAATGCTTTGCATGAGGCTGTTATTGTATAGTTTTATTCTGTAAAGATAAAGACTTGTTAATATTTAAAATTTATTTAACTTTGAACAAACTCTTGCCAGTAAATAACATAAATGTAAATCTACGGTAAATTACCGGCAACCCAGCTGCAATATCATTGTAATTTCTACGGATTTTTTTTACAGTGCAGTTTATTACTACTTTGACCGCTGTTGCTTCTTATAATGAGTATAATTATTAGAGCTGCACAATATATTGAAACATCTGCAAAATTCTGCAGACGTCCATATTGCAATGGTTTGCAGTAACTGAATTATTTTAATACTTCTAAAGGTTATTTAGGGTAAAAGAGATTGGCACACAAATGAGTGCTTGTGTGTGCTCTGACGTGTAGAAGTTGATCAGCGATCAGAAATACTGTGAAACCTGTTTTTTATGTAATTTTTAAACATATTTTAATTAGTTGAAATAAATTTTACTTTATTATAATGCATACAGTTTCTTGCATCATTTAGCCAGTTATTGCATTTTCTCTTCCCTATCGTGCATCCTTAATATTTATTATTACATCTCATTTCATTGGCTGTGAAAACACACATCAGCCATTGTATGCCGTGACATAGTTATATGATCTTCAAACACGTTGCATTCCAATTCGCACAGACATTTTATATCTAATAGTCCTGCACTATAAGCTGCCTGCCAGCAATCATCATTTTGCGCTCTCTTTCCTGCCGGTTTTTCCTCTACCCCCTCTGAAGGATCTCACCCAGATACAGATGCTTTCAGATCGCTGTAAATTAAGAACTCCACACTTTCTTCTCAATACCAGCAGAGACTCCCCAGATGTATTCATTCATCTGCTCTGATTTCTAGATTGATTTCGGTAGGCGCAATACCCTCATGCTACTGCATGGCTTTGTGTGAACATGACACCCATTGATTTTTGTCTTTAATTTGGAGCTTTTTGGCCAAGTGATATGAGGTTGGAATGATGTCTTCGTTTTGCGACTGCTGGGCTTGATTGCTCATCTCAATTAAGTACCTTAGTGAAAAGGGAACAAGGTCGAAACTCTATTTCGCACTCTGTTAACGTCGGTGCTTGGAATCAGCACGTGAATTACTCCTTGCTTATCGGACAGGAATTAATGTTTTTCTCTTTCTCATCCTATTTATTGTAAATCCCTGTTTGTCCAGATGTAAACTCGTTCGTGTTAGGGCTTAATGAAGTTCACACTTGGATCAGTGGTGCTCAGAGCCAAGGTTCAAATTAATTCGACATGGAGTCTTGTGTGCATGGGCGGATGGAGGGTGGGGTTGGCAGGGATTCCCTACTTCTCTTTCCTCTGAGCAAGACAGACAGAACCTTGCTCCCTGCAAGGATCCGAAATTAAATCTCAGGGGCCTCCACAGATGTCATTTTCAATGGAGGGCAATATGGCTTGCTGCTGCCACTGTCACTTTTACTCTTTGGTGCTACATTCTCTGTGCTCTCCCACCGGGCTTTGCGGCATGAATCAAATTAAGCTTCTCACCTTTGCAAGTTTGTATAGTCTCTGGAGTGGGATGTAGTGTTATGTTTCGTGAGATTAATTCGTTTTTGATTTTCTTTCAGAGATTGAGAGGTAAAACCAGGTACATGCAAATTCTACGATATTATGCAACTTTTTCTTGCAAAGTATCAACTTTTTAGATGTTATTGGTGGTTTAGCTTGGAACATATGGCAGGCTTGAATTCAGGAGCCAGAAGGTTTACTCATCATCAGTGCCACATCCTAAGTGATCGTCTTGGAGACGAAGAAGGCTATTTGATAGATGAATCCATTGGCATCAGTATCCAGTATCGAAGGATGAGAAAAGGGACTATGAAGCATTCAACTGTAACACTCACCCTGGGATTGTTTCTCATTAGCTGTAATAAAGTGCAGGGTCCTTGTGTAATGAAATAAGCCTTCAGGTGTGTTGACAATGCTTTTCTGTTTATTATTTATCATCCCCTATTTTATTACTTTACTTCTCTTCACACTAACAATGCCCCCAGCTGTAACCAAGCTCTCAGGGTAGAGCATCATAGCCAGATGTTTCTGCCCGATCCATTACTCACATCATCATTTAAGTGCTTTGGGAAACAATGTAATGTACGTCACTGTCCTTCAAAACATGGTCTGAATCTGTCTTTTGTGTGCTGTGCAGTTTTTGTTCAATGCCTCAATCTTATCTTAGAGTCTGTAAGCTTTGTTTAGAACGAAGGAGAGATTTACCGTATTAAACTGCAAGTGCATTAAAAATATGTTGTCCTTAGTAGATTTATCTTCCAAGAATGTTGTCCATGTGCATATTTTTTACAGTCAGGGTCTAAAAGCAAAGGGAACAAGATAACAGACTTCAGAAAAAAACTGTGTGATTGTAGGATGGATAAGGATGAAGGTTAAATATAAGGTTACAGTGATGGCTGGAAAAACGTAGATAGCATATTTGAATTTTCAGCGAGAAACACACAGTCTCTTATGTGCTGTAAGTGGAAAACCCAACACCTCAGTCATTAAAGTCCAAAGATTTATTTGGGTAAAGACTATAGGGTGCCTACTGATTGTGCTGAATGGCTTTTTACTAATTTGTATGTGGATTTAGGTTATGCTCTATGCCCCTATAGACCCCTCCACGGTTCACGTCACAGGCGGTTCCCACTGCGCATGTCGGGGTCAGAAAAGTAATTACAGCAGATTGAGTTGCGTGTTATTCGGTATCGTAAAAATGCCTACTTACGTCGTGGGCTCTGAAAATCGCGCCAGGTCTTCCGTTAAGTTTTCGCAATTCATGCAGAATCTCAAAAACAAAAAAGTACAACATCTGCGGCTGCAAGCTATTAACGTGCAGACTGGAACAATACAAATATCAAAGAGGCTTGTGATTGTAGTGCTCACTTCATTTGAGGGAAGTCATCATTTTTCAGCCCTGTTAGATTAAATTTTAAAGCCTCGACTGTATGAACAGTTTGACCCCATGCTGCGCACGCACCCGATAGTCATTCAATGTTTACAAACCTTGAAGGGGTCTATATACCCTATTTGATTCACAATAGTATATCAATATTCCAGCATCTAGTGTGTATATATACACACACATGCACACACATTCTGGTTTCCATGTTTTGTGGGGACATTCCATGGACGTAATGCATTTTATACCATACAAACTGTATATTCTATTCCCCTTACCTGCCCCATTCCCTAACCCCAACCATCACAAAAACCTTTCTTGTACCTTAGATTTTCAATAAACATCATCTTGTTTGATTTATAAGCTTGTTTCCTCATGGGGACATCAAAATGTTTATTGGGATTAAGATTTGTGAGATTTGTCGAGGGCACGAAGCTCCGTTCCACCACATCCTAAAGATGCTCTATTGGGTTGAGATCTGGTGACTGTGGGGGCCAATTTAGTACAGTGAACTCATTGTCATGTTCAAGAAACCAATTTGAAATTATTCGAGCTTTGTGACATAGCGCATTAACCTGGTGGAAGTAGCCATCAGAGCATGGGTATATGGTGGTCTTAAAGGGATGGACATGGTCAGAAACAATGCTCGGGTAGGCTGTGGCATTTAAATGATGCCCAATTGGCACTAAGGGCCCTAAAGTGTGCCAAGAAAACATCCCCCACACCATTACACCACCACCACCTGCACAGTGGTACCAAGGCACGATGGATCCATGTTCTCATTCTGTTTACCCCAAATTCTGACTCTACCATCTGAACAGAAATTGAGACTAGTCAAATCATGCACCATTTTTCCAGTCTTCAACTGTCCAATTTTGGTGAACTCGTGCAAATAGTAGCCTCTTTTCCCTATTTGTAGTGGAGATGAGTGGTACCCGGTGGGGTCTTCTGCTGTTGTAGCCCATCCGCCTCAAGGTTGTGTGTGTTGTGGCTTCAAAAATGCTTTGCTGCATACCTCGGTTGTAACAAGTGGTTACTTCAGTCAAAGTTGCTCTACTATCAGCTTGAATCAGTTGGCCCATGCTCCTCTGACCTCTAGCATCAACAAGGCATTTTCGCCCAAAGGACTGCCGTATACTGGATGTTTTTACCTTTTCACATCATTCTTTGTAAACCCTAGAAATGGTTGTGCGTGAAAATCCCAGTAACTGAGCAGATTGTGAAATACTCAGACTCAGAAATACTATATTGCAGTATGTTTTGGAATGTTTGCCCTAAGTATTTTCCTTTAAATACCTCCTAAGATGTTAAATTAATGTATAAATAATTTTATTCATCTTTTAAATTTTAATTCAAAACTTTAAAAAGCTTAGTTTTTTTTTACTTTTAAAATTATTTCTTTATGATTTACTCAAGACCCAGTTTGAGAAACCCTGTACTAGGGCATGCTGAGTTTCAGTTTTATGAATGTTAATTTAATGCACTTTATTTTTAGATGATTTGTGTGGTGTCATACATTAATTTATTTGTCTGCTTTGTAATCAAATAATGTGAACAAACCAGAATACTCCAGGTGCTACATCAATTTGTATTATCAGCTGTGTTTTTTATACATATTTGAGAACTGCAATATAGAAAATATATATTGCAATATGTATCCCATCCTAACATGTCATCATGTATCATGATACATGTATTGTAATACTGTTAAGCTCTTGCCGGCGTGGATGATGAAAACCTTGTCTGACCGTTTTGCCTCTTTTTAAATCAATGTGGATAACACTTGCTACATTGGTGCGCTTTCTGAATTTTATTTTCATCATATGCTATTTTAGTAAAGGTGATTGTGACATCTCTCATGAGGATTTGACTGCCAGGTAAAGATTTTATCTACTTATTCCACTGTTGAAATTACCGAGATATTTATCATATATAGCCATGCATCCCAAAAGAAATGAATTTTGGTCAATATCGCACAACCCTAAGGAATTCTAGGCGAGCAGCTGCCATACATGAGCGAGTGAGGCGATCCGCTCTGCTGATACCGGAAAAGTTGTCGTTTCAGGTCACCTGTCTGGACTGAGATTGTAGGCTACTGGCAGGCTGTCGATAAATGTAGTGGGACATCCTAACATCCTAAAATAACAAGGTATTCTACTCATTAATGGCATTAATCCAGATTCACTTGCATCTTTGGCTTGTAGTCATAATTATGTATAAATGTTGTATTATGAAGAAAAAAAGCAATGATAATGGCAGTCCAGATAGTGTGTTACACTTAGATTTTAATAGTGTTTAATGGACATGTTGCACTGATCAAAACATAATTGAGTGTGTTTACATGCACAGAATAGGCAGATAACCATAAAGAACTGCTTAAGAAATTGGTTTTCATGTGTTTACATGTAAATCAATAAACTGGCTATGCAGAAAACTGCATTGACATGGGATTTAGATATTTGTCAGGGCCTATCGTACATATATTCTCGTTAAAAAAGCAGATGACATACCTGTCTTCTTAAATTATACTATTGAATCTCTTCACGTATCTGCAGACCTTTAATGGTAACATGAGCTTTTATTTTTGCAGTTTCTCTGCCAAATGCTTTAGTCAAGCGCAGACGTTTATGCGTTATTTTGCACTTACATCCACGTGTGACATTTATCTTTCACAAGCTGAGACATGCGCACATGAACAAAACTGTGAGAAAGCCAGTTAAGGTGTTTACATGCCACGCAAAATTGAGAAATGAGGAAAAAAACTACCTGTGCCGATCGGTTTTTACTTACGCTGTTTATGGGCTTTCCCAGATAAAAGAAAACCGTTTTATACGTTTACATGACTTACATGAAACACACATTTTCAGTGTATTAAGTGGAAATTAGTGTAAAGGGGGTTGCACACCGGATGCGCAGCTCAGTGCCGCGCAGCGTCGAGTCGCGTCTAGGGCAACTGGAGGTATCGTACACCGGAAGTGCACATTAAATAGCGCAAACTTAGTCAGATAACGTCTACTTCAAAATGCTAAATATATGTTAGCAACCAATGTTAACTCTTTCACCGCCAGCGTTTTTAAAAAAAAGTTGCCAGCCAGCGCCAGCGTTTTTCATGATTTTCACCAAAGTTTAATGCCTTCCAGAAAATGTTCTTCTTTAATTATATAAACATACAATATACCAAATGAAAGAACAGACCCTCTGCTTTCAAAAAAAAAAAAAAAGTTTCATCCTACCTTCAGTGGTTCTTTTGTAATCAGCTTTTGAATAGGGGTAGGTTTCTGCAAAAACACCACATTTTGAGCAAAAAGCAGAGATAATTCCATTTTTATGACGGACTTTTCATAGAAATCCCATTCAGAGCGATCTTTAAAGCAGACACGGACATGCAGCTGCTTGCCATAGGGCAATACTTCCGGGTTAAAAAAGTTGCGGAAGGGCGCCACCTGGTGGATAATAGCGGTATTGCGGAAAGACGGAAAATCTCGTCATTGGCGGGGTAGCGTTTTCTCTTAATTGACGAGATATCTCGTCAATGGCGGTGAAAGAGTTAATCGCTAATGATTTGGGACAAATATGATGTTATTTAATGTTAAACTATGCGAGTGGCGCTCTGTGGCGCGACAGGGATTTGAGCAACTTTGTGAGTCGTAGCTGGGCGCCACGGACAGGCACCACCTGTTGGCGTCGATGTGCATATACTCATAGAAAACAATGTTTTTTAATGGTGCTGCACTGAGCTGCGTGTCCGGTGTTCGACCCCCTTAAAATGCATGTGTGTGCACGTAAATGCACTCATTGACTTATCTTAAAGGAATGCTTGTGTGGATGTAATGTAAAGTTAAAGGATTACTCCACTTTCTTAAAAAATCCTGATAAATTACTCACCCGCAGCCGACATCCAAAATGTTGATGTCTTTCTTTGTTCAGTCGATCGAAGAAATTAAGTTTTTTGAGGACTCTAAATGGTCCCAACTGAGGCATAAGGGTCTTATTTATCATTTTCTGCAAGAAAAATAAAAATATGCACTTTTAAACAACAATTTTTCGTCTTGCACCAGCCGTGTGATGCGTCAGTGCGACCTCATGTAATGCTTAAGCAAGTCAAAAGGTCACGCATCACAAATGTGAAACCACATGTGCAAACCATTTTCAACAATAAACTGACAACAAGACATAAATTGGTATCATTCCACATACAACACTGTCCATTAAAAGTCCATTAAATTGAGAAATATCATGGAATGTTTGTCTTAAAAAACGTAATTTATTCTCGACTAAACAAAGAAAGACATTAACATTTTGGATGACATGGGGGTAAGTAAATTATCAGGATTTTTTTTAAGAAATTAGAGTAATCTTTTAAAGCACAGCATGATAGGAAAATACAGCTGCTACAGCTAAAAGTAATTATGTAAAGCCTATATAAATTTTATATAAAATATAATTTTAGCAAAATTATTGGCACAGTGAGGGCCATACACAGATATCTAGGTAGGAGACATCAGGGACAGCTTTATTAGAAGTACTCGACAGCTCTATGATCGACCACAGCCTTGGAGTTTGCAGTAACGTTTTTCCATGTGGTAAATGCTGTCTAAAATCTGTTACATCAGCATCAGGCCACATGCCTCGTGCATGCTTTTCACAGCTTGCTTTGTTGAATTGTTAAGTACTGTGGCCTTTATCACACCTATTACCCACAAATGTACAATTAATAGCCCAAATTATGGGCACTCACTTAACATTTGCATGCAATCATTTCCTGTGCATCAGAATTTTTCTTTATCTCTCTCTCTCTCTCTTTGTTCATATCTCTTCTTACTAGGTGGAGGCGTACTGTTAATTTACTCTAGTAAAAAAAAGTAAAGAACGTTTATTTTGCTTATTTGTTGGACTTTTTTATTTGCGATTTTGAAACTTGAAATTCCATCTGGACATGAATGCTCACCTAGATGCTGTGAGGTAGACAATACTATACAGTTTATTATTTTATTTAAAGAGCCCCTATTTGTGACCAGTCACGGAAAGTAGGGACACAAGTCGGATCTGGGGCATTTTGAGTTATTCATAGATTGAGAAAGTGCAGTTTCTAAGCTTTCTAACGATGTGTAACACATGGAAATCTGATAAGATTTGGAGAAGTTGTGGCCATTTGAATGTAACACATTCAAGAAAGAGAATGCTGAGAAATTTGAGAAAGTTAACACTTTCCCTTTTCGCTGGCTGGAGAGACAATAGGGCTCATTTACATCTCATTTAGCTAAGCCATACCCCCTGTAAAGCCGTTTTGAGATACATCATATGTAGTATTTTATTACAGAAGTCCGAATGAACAACATGCAAAAATAAACAGGACTTTTACCTTTGTGGGAATCACAAGTCGAATCAGTCTGTTTCAGATGTTTGAATCATCCAATGATTTTTGTCCACAAATCCGTATAATCTGTGAAATATAGATATAGTCTATTGTTTACATCAGATTTCGCATGAACTTCTGGTAATAGAATATAATATACAATCTGAGGACTATTTACATCGTAACATGTAAGGGTATATCAGATTACACTCCGGTATTTACGTTCTGTCAAACACATGAACCCGCCTTCAAATTTTGTATTTAAAAAAGGGACGTAGTATAATAGATAATCCAAAAACAGCACTGTCGAAAACGTGAAGTCCTTAAGGGATGTTACCAATCGCTCGCTCGTTGCTCCATCAGCCACTGACTTCATGGAAAATATTGATAGACAAAACATGTAGCCAATTATATAAGGAATTCTATGATCTCTGTGTAACAGAGTTATGAGTTTGACTTCATGCTGCGCTGCAAGACGTCAAAGTACCGCGAGAGCGAGTCGAAATTAAACTACTCCGTAAGATACTTTGACGTCATCCGACTGCGGCGCCCCATAAAGTCAGTGACGCGGCTGACGTACGATGCGGCTGACTGTTATTTGTTCCGCCCCAGCTTCTTTTATTTTTCTTTTGTTTTGTGCGCACTAGCTTCATTTACAGTCTGGGGAGACGCACGCTATAAGTAAAAAAAAAACAACAACTAAGCAAACTTGTCTGAGAAACAGGGTAGCCGCGTCACTACATCAGTCACGTGACTTCACGCTCGAGCCCGGAAGAGAAGACAATGCTGAATAAAGTCGTAATTCTTGCTATTTTTGGACCAAACTGTATTTTCGATGCTCCAACACAATCTTACTGACCCACTGATGTCACATGGACTACTTTAATTTTTTTTATTACCTTTCTGGACATGGAAACTGTACATAGATTTTCAATGGAGGAAACAGAAAGAACTCGGACTAAATGTAAAGTTAAAACATCTTAAACTGTGTTCCGAAGATGAACGGAGGTCTTCCGAGTTTAGAACGACATAAGGGTAAGTCATTAATGACATTGTTTTCAGTTTTGGGCGAACTATCCTTATTCAGTAGTCACGCTGTTCCCTTTGGGGGCGGAGGCGAAAACACAAGCTTATCCAGTATGTAAATATACACACAGACAATGACGCCCCCCGCTGCACGCCAGAATCTCCGGAAAAACAAGCCTATTTCAACCGCAAAATGTTCGCTTTTAAATATACATAAACTGTTATCTCAAACATGGAGAGGCTTCTTCGTGATCTCAACTAACAGATTCTGCAATAAAACGAAAATCAAAAATTTTGAAAAAAAAACTTAGATTCTCATTTTCTCGAAACTTGTGCTGCCGACTTGTGTCCCTGGTTTCCGTGACGGGTCACATTTTCCTTTCCTTTACTTTTTTTCTTAAGTGTGTGTTAGTACGTTAATGATCTGCAAATTTACAAATCCCAAAGTCTATGTTGACGCAAATTATCGTCTCCAATTGAAATGCAGGCAGGGTTTTATGTTACCAATCTGTTACATTCTGTTTAAAGGGTCATAAAATCCCACTGTGTCAGATCCAGTCTACCTTACTATCGTTTTAAAAAATGCAACTTAAATGGGCGTGGAGAACAGCGAGGAGTGGACGGGGCACATATTATCTAGTGTATCAAATATTAAGATTTACTAAGAACAGCAGTATTAAAATAATGAAATTATTGAAGTAATGAAACAATAGCATGTTTGAAGATAAGGAAAAGTCCTCAGGACAGTACCGCATGCTCAAAATTAGTCAAATGCAGTACCCCATGCTTGCATAACGTTAGACACTGAATGCCTTCATGAGCAAGGTCAAAGTCCACCTGCCTCTTTAAGCTTTCCTGAGCAAATTCGTAGTTGATGGCAAACACCTGCCGCTCACATTCACATTTTACTTTACTCTACAGAACTGTACATGTATCTGCGTGCATTTGCTCCGACCCCCCGACTCACACACACACAAGCGAATAGTCTTCTCATTAGATAAAAACACACAATCTCATAAATAGTAATGAGACACAGGCGGGTGATTCTCGCAAAATTAGACTGTCATGAAACATTTTTATAAAAAAGTAAATGCTATCAAAATAAGAAGCATACAGTTACAAACATCTCTTCATGTACTATTTTGCACATGATTTCAAATGACATCATTCAAACCAATGTTGTTGTTGTTTCCACATTTAAGGGGAAACTTTTCATTACCGCAACGTGTCCATGACTGGATTTGGGTTCTTTGACATGGAAATGAGTTAGTATTTCACAATCGGGACCAAAGGGGCCCCTAACAAAATTTCAAGGGGGCCTCAAAAATTATTTAAACTAAGACAAAACAAGCATTAATATAAGACAAAATAACAAAAAGCCAACTCATTTCTTATTGTTTGGTTATTTAAATATTTTTTTGGAAGGGGCTTCAAATGTTATGGCCAATAAGGGGGCCTTGAAGTAAAAAAGATTGAGGAGCACTGTTGTAAGCATGTATACATAAAAAAAATGCAATTTGCCTGCTTGCAGTTTACTTTGACTGCAGTGTTTTGCTAAATATAAAATACAGCACTGTGGTTATAACCGGCATTTTGGGGACTGACCCTGCTTAAGTGTGAGAGGTTCCATCTGCATGGTGAAGTGGTGAAGTGGGCTCGGGAGCCCCGGGCCGGTGTGTGATTCCCTACAGTTCCCTTTAAGAGCCTGTGTCTGAGCCAGCTAAATATCAACTCATTAACTCCGGCAAATGGGAGTGCATTAAAAAAAAGCGAAAGAAAGAATACTGAATCCATATGAGGAGAGAGGCTTGAAAGTGTTTCTTTGTTGTTCCTACATATTTTTCACTTCTAAGACCTTCTTGCTAGTCGTCCTCATATTTCTTCCTCACCCCTGTTGCTTTCTTTCCACCTCTGTCATTTCCTGAATCCTTTGGTTCTGTCTGTGTATCTTTTTCTTTCTTCGTTTCTTTCTACCCGTTACCTCTTTCACCTTTATAAGTCTGTAATTTCCTGCAAAATGCAGGCATGCTGAATTTTGCTCCCCACTTTCCCAAGCCTCTCTTTAAATCAAATTAACTAAAAATGATAATGATTATTAAGAACAAGGTCACAGTGCAGCCTGTTGATTACTTTCCCCTTGTCGAAAAATACAGCGGGATAGCCAGCATGTGTGGATTCACAGGATGTCTGCTTGGAGACAAAAGCCTCACAGATGCCATAACACCTTTCTCTTTTCTATTTCTTGCAAGACCTCATTTACAAACACAATGCGCTTTTCATCATGTCATCCTTTCGTGGGTACAAAAGATTGTACCAGTGGCCCATCAACCGAGACATCCGGTTGTACCCTCAGTGTATCATATTATATTTTTCTGCCTTTGACTTCATTGTGCTTTGGGGCTTGCTAGATCCCAGGTACAATCTGCTCCCTAACAGTGACTTGCTCGAAAAAAATATTCATGAAGTAATGCATCTCTGGTGAAATAAATTCCAATGCCGTTATTCTCATGCTGGGAGATGAATGCAAACCCCACGGAAGACCAAACGAAAGCGGCGTTTGACTAAATGGCAAAACCATTTGGATGGGAGGAAAAATGGGAATTTTCACCCAGTAAAAATGTATTAAATAATTAACGAGTATGTTGTTATACAGCAAACAAATACAATTACATAAAATGTAAATACAGTCAAGTTTAGCATCTGTCTTAAGGAACACAATGGAAGACTGTTGACAACGTGATCTCATGAGAATACATGTGCATTTTTACGTTTCAGTGTGGTTGTACCATACGTACATCGACTTACGTTTAAATAACACTGAAACGTATATTATTGACATTTTTACAGGACTAATATGTAAATTACTTGCATATTTACAGCTTTACAAACGCACAAATATGTATGTAAGTTATTCCTATTCATAAATATTAAAATTGCGGGCATTGACGTTTCTTACTCTTATTAATGACATGTTTTCAGTCATATTTTCTGACTTATTTATTTACCTAATTAAATGATTATGATATTCAAAGAATTTCACAATATTGAACATTTTAAAACTTTAAAATGATTAACATTTCTGTATTTATTTAACTATTTAATATTTAGTTTGTTTGCCATGACACACAAAAATACGTTTTCTCCTATGCTGTCTTCTATGCAATATGCTATTGTTTCTAAGCAATAATTACACCAAAATACAACATAAATTCACAAAATATGTTACTTTTGTTCATTTGCTGTAATCCACATCTTTAAAATTGACACGATTGCGAGGAACAGATCCAAATCCAGCCCTTTATCCAGTGATCTTGATCCGAGTTCTCATCAGCAACCGTTAAGTCAGATTGCGCGTTCGTTATATAAATTTGAATTCAAATATCGCGCCTCAAGAAGCTTTACAGCAGTGATATCAAAAAGCATCTTTGCGTGCACGTGACTTGCGTCATTTCTGTTTCCGTCGGTGTACGCTTGAAATTTATAAAATGCACCGTGACAGAGGGAAGCCGGATCAATGTTCTCTTGGATTAATAACTTTAATACTTCTCTTTACTTTACTTCATATACTCCAGAGAGGACCTTGGGTGCAGCACATCGTCATTTTACCTACTTTTGGTACTGATTTTAATATTCGCAATAAGTTATTGTGATTTCTTGTCTGTCTGTTATGCTTTTTGTAACAGTAACGTTAAAGGGATAGTTCGGCCAAAAATGATATTAAACCCATGATTTACTCACCCCCAAGCTGTTCGAGTTGCATATGTCCATCGTTTTTCAGACAAACACATTTTTGGATATTTTAGAAAATGTTTTAGATCTTTCAATTGATTAAATGTGAAGTTACGGGGTCCACGACCTTCAAGTCCAAAAAAAGTGCGTCCATCCTTCACAAAATAAATCCAAACGGCTCCTGGATGATAAACAAAGGTCTTCTGAGGGTAATCTGTGCGGTGTTGTTGTAGAAATACCTTCCCGTAGCGCCGCCATCTTAGACTCCTCTGTATTCAGGAGAGAGTATTAGCATAGTGTACACACTTTTCTTAGTGACGTATGACAAATTCGGGGGGGGGGCACAGAGCAGCAGCAGAGTAGCCTCCGTAGGCTGCATAAGCTCTCATCCTGAATGCGGACGCGACTAAGATGGCGGCGCTACCGGAAGGTAGTTATTTACGTAAATTAAGTTTAAAATATGAATATTTCTACAACAACGCCGCGCGGATTACCCTCAGAAGACCTTTGTTTATCATCCTGGAGACGTTTGGATCAGGGTTTCCGCGGGGTTGTAAAAGGTAGTAAAAGGTAGTAAATTAAATTATGCCAAATTAAGGCCAGTAAAAAGTAGTAAAAAGTAGTAAGCGTCATCTGTCGAGGTAGTAAATTTTCGATTGCTTTTTGTAACGTATGATGCCTGGAAATTAGTTCAAATCACCTGCATATCTGGGCAAATAATCAAAGATCTTTCGTCTCTGGGATGTGATCAAAGCCTGGAGTGGAGCCGAATCACGTTCCTCTCTCCGCTGTAAGCGTTCTGTAATCACTACGGACCGGATCCACTCCGGGTTTTCTGACTGTATCACGTTAAGCTGAGGTAAAAGTTTATTTCAGCTAGCATGGTCAAACTTATAATGCAGGAAGGCTCCGATGTTTTGAAGATTGATAAAGGTGTAAAAGACGATTGACTTGGCTTAGCGAAATGATGGAGATTGGCAAGCCTTTCAGTTCGTGGGCTAAGAAAACCAAACAGGTAATTGCGTGTCTTTCTTTGCACAGTATGACTAACGTAAGAGGTCCTGTATTTTGGGGGTAAATGATTTCTCACGTTACTGATCATCCGCGGCACGCTTTTTAATGCTATGCTTATATAGCCAGTGGCTGGTACAACGGGTTTGTTTAACTCGTGGGTAAACTTCATGTGGCGCCACAACAACCAAAAGGCAGATGACATCCAAATCCCTTGAGAGCGAATGACGAGGAATCATAAGAGGAGACTGCTTCCAAAATTATCTCGCGGGACTTTGATGTCATCCACCTGTCGGTTCTTGCAGTTGCATTTGCGTGTGGTCACAAAAACGTAACATATATTTAAGCACAGCCGTTTAAAAACAAGTGATTTTAAGCCATTCAAACACAAACAACAGTGCGTCCGCTGTTTCTGTGTCAGAGGAGCACGCTAGCCGCGCATTCGTTTCTCATTGAGCTTGTGTTGTACGTATTTTTGCCGCTTTATTGGCCTTAAATAACACATATGACTCAAAAATCCCGTCTTTGCAAATATCCTCATATAAACACGACCATTTAGGTCTTAGAAGAAAGTAAACAGCAGAAACATTGAGCATAAACTAGCACATCAGCGCTGCCTCTATTGTAACATAATAATTTGTTGATAAAGGTACAGTCATTCAATTAACAACTGTCACTATGGTTACAGACATCCTGTGCGATTTCTACACGAGTTTGACTCGAGTAACTCGTTCAGGGTTTATATTCATACATAACGTTACTGTATTAGAGCTGTGACTGTAAACTGTTGTGTGAACAGAACAGACCCTGGATTATTCGTTTATGTGTACTGAATAATATGATATAAAAAAGTTGTATTTGTTCACCTTAGTAAATGCATTATATAACAAACAAACAATGAAAAATATAGAGTATATAATCATTAATTAATTCTTGTTTATGTCATTACAGTAATTGACGGTAGTTCATGGTGCATTCACTAATGTTAACAGTTTCAACTTTGATTAAAAAATTATTAGTAAATGCTAAAATAAATACATTTACAATTAATAAAAAATTAATCAAAGATTCATTAAAGGTGGTGATATTCATGTTTTCTTTTTATACAGTATAGTGAGTTATTTAGCAGTTTCGCCTTAATCTGAAATGCCCTGCAAACTACAGCTACCTATATGCCACATGAGACTTCAATATGGAATTTATGGCAAAAAAAATCTCCCCTTAAAATGCTATTGGTCCGCCTACATAAAGTGTTAGGTAAAGGAATATGACTTGGCCTGAAAAATATTTCAGTCAGAAGAATTTTTTTCACTTTAATTCTTTTTTGTATGTTATATATGTCAAAATCTGTGTAAATAATAGAAAGGTCGCTGATTAACTCTTGCAATTCAGTGTCGTGATGGTTTTAAAAAATATTCTGAAGGTAGTAAAAAAGGTAGTAAAAAGTAGTAAATTTAACTTAAGGATTTCTGTATAAACCCTGTGGATTTATTTTGTGAAGGATGGACGCACTTTTTTTGACTTGAAGGTCTTGGACCCCGTAACATTACATTTAATCAATTGAAAGATCTAAAACATTTTCTAAAATATCCAAAAATGTGTTTGTCTGAAAAACGATGGACATATGCAACTCGGACAGCTTGGTGGTGAGTAAATCATGGGTTTAATATCATTTTTGGCCGAACTATCCCTTTACATGATTTTAATAGACTGTTTTCTTTAGAACTGTAGTGGCTTAAAATATCTTTTGAATGCTATATTGTTACTATTGTTACTAAAATGTTTCTAAACATATCTGTCCGTTACGTTGCATAATTTTAAAAGAATACATGACGTTTTTAAACATTTTGTATAAAAAGGGTTTGTGTTTAGGGTAGGGTTTGGGTTTAGGGTAAGGTTTGGGGTAGGGAGGGTTAAGGTGGTAACATATCGCATATGGTAATTATCGGTAATTATACAGCAATCCTTATGGAATGAAAGATACATAAATGTTTTAAGTTTTTTAGATGTAAAAACGTAAAAATGCTACGTTTAAATATTGTAAATACGTCTACATTGTACGTTTTAGCATCTATTTAAACGTACAAAAATTAAGTTTTGTTTTTTAAAGTTACACATAAATAAAAAGTATTAACAGCGAAACCAGGCTGGTGTTGAAGGTGCCCTAAAGCAAATTGGAACATCAACAAATGAATTAGTATTTTAGGTGTGTGTAGCGCAATTCGAGTCGCCCCTGTTGCGAGGGACAAGGCTAGGCCTGAGTGAGAGGAAGCCATCTTTAGCTGCATGAAATTCCATCTCTGTCGGCGCCGGGGCCCTGCAGTGCTGTGAAAGCAGTCCGGTCTTGACAGAATTTAATTTGTTTTTCTCTTCTCTTCTTTTGGGTTGAGGCTGTGCAATATGCCGCTAAGAGGATGTTTTTGTTGGGAGAGGATCTTCAGCTTGATTGTAAATCCAAAGATAACGCCTCACTAGTCCTCCATCTTTTTCCAGGGAGGGTTATGGCACATCGTAGAGCACTTGTATGTTCTTTTGCACCGAGGGGACTTACCCCACGGTTTCCGGTCTGTAATGCATACGATGAATGGGTCTATGCTCTTTTAATTATCTGAAATAATTAACAGCAGGTTGTCAAGGTATTGCATATTATAATGTCATTAAAACATTCATAGAGGTGTGTGTGAGATGGCGGTGGGCGCTGTGACCTCTGGACATCCGCAGTGAACGTGGGTGGACTCTTTCTGCTTGGACAATAATGTTACTTTGAGTATTGTAGCTGAATATGTAAAATAGTTTAAAAACAAACTAACTTTACACCGCACTGCCTCAAAAGCTACATCTGCTACCTTAAAGGCTTTAAGATGTATAATAATGTAACTTTTATGGGTAGATAAGGTACCATTACGTTTCTGTCTAATGGTGAAAGGTGCAGCAGGGTATAGTACTGACCCAGTACAGTTTTACACCTTTCTTTCATTCTGCCCGTTACTCCAAAATGCAATAACATGCTTTCTGTTCAGCTGATGTCACCAATTTCAAAGTCCATTCAGAGAAGCATTTGGAAAGCCTGTGCCGTGAGCTGTGAATGATGAAGGGCTCATGCAGTTCGATGAGGCACTGTGAACCGCACCATAATTCATCTCCACGTCCGAACCACAGACGGTCACATGTTACTCAGTGTTACGCGGCACAGTGATCTTGACGCACAAGCAACTGTAAAAGATCCAACAACAAAAATCAGTGGAGTCTTTGTTGATGGTCAATGCAGAGGATGCGGTTTATGGTGGGCTTTTCAGATGCTGATGCATGACATGGTGGTACCCGCATTAGCAGCGCTTATTTATTTATTTTTTTCTTTTGTCTGAGAGTGCCATTTCCGATAAGTGCTTCTCTCTGGGGAACACTGCATTGCAGACCTATGATCTAAACAAGTGACCATCTGCTCAACCCTCCATTTTTCCCCAAAAAGCAACTTGCATGTAGATGGTAATGTACCGTTTGAAATCCGCCATGCAGATGTGACCAAACTGTGATGGATATTTAAAGGCGTTCATTCAAGAGTGCTTTTTTTGTGGACACAAATTTCATTCATAACTGGCAAAAGTGTGCTGCTGTAAATTGAGGGTATCTGAAGCCAAATCTTTGCAGGGTGAATTGGTGGGTGGACCCAGCTGGAAAGCGACCGGTCCTGTAGATTCCAGAGTAAATGTTATTTAAAGGTGCATTACTACCATGACGTCTCAAAGAAAGCATCCTTTGAAGCTAGCAAGGTTGCTGTACAGTATGTACCAGTGCTTGTCAATGCGTTGTGCTTACCTTTAGAACCATGCAGAGGCACAAATTGCTTGTTTTGAAAAGGGAGCAATTTTGGATGTAAAATACCTGTGACCAAAGGAGCAATAAATTCTTGTTAGTGTTATGAATAGATTGGCTGTTTGGCTGGGAAATGCCAAGTCATACGCATGTTGGCAAGTCTTGAGCACGAGGGAAACGGATTTCTAAGCCAGTCAATTTCTCAGAGTCAGTCAGTCGGATACAGGGCTGTACAAATTTACCGCCACGCATGCTAGTAGTATCTCATGCTGAACCGTGTTGAAAACTCTTCTTTGATTTTTGCCCTTCAGTTACCTTAACACGTTCCACAGTTAACTTGTTTAATTTAGTGTGAAAACATTAATTTATTGATTACCAATGGTTGATGACACATAAAGCCTATTAATGCTGCAATGCTGCTGATTTTAGTTAAGATTGTTGGTTTAGCTTCCGATGCTTCAGCAGCTTTTTCCTTACAGTAGATATTGAGGAAAGCAGTCGTGTGCTAAGATTCGTTCATCATGTAGAAAACACATATTGACTTTACACTCTGCCACAAAAGTCTCTCTAGACATTTTCTCTTTGGCTCATTTCGTGATGAGGTCACTCGCCCCCGAATAAGTCAATTCTGCTTATCAACCCCGAACGGGTTTACACTGTCCGACATGCGTGTCGAGACTAAAATATTTATTGCTATCATACTCATGGGAAAACATCATAAACTCGCACTACAGTTACCCCAAGAGTAGAAAAAAATGGTCTACAATCCATGTGACATTAAATAACAATAGAGAAATAATACAGTGTGCATACATAAATGCTGTTGATTTTTGTATTTTTGATTGTGTATAATTTTTGCTTAGATCTTGTTCTTAGACTACATGATTTGTCATTCAGATAATTTGAAACCTGTTCCAGCATGTACTATCAATTATAGTTCATACACACATTTGTTTTGTAAGGTACAAAACCATCAAAATTTCTTAGAAACTTGATTGTTATAATAATCTCAATCTGAATCTATTGATTGGTGGCATTGTCATGCCTTTGCATGTGTGCTTTACTGGAGGTCACTTATAATTTAGCCTATGATTTTTACTATAGGACAGGAGCGGTTCCCCTGGAGCAACGTGGTATTAAGTGGCTTGCTGAAAAGCTTGATTGTGTTAGGCTTTACTTAGAAACGATCCAGTTTGTGTGTCAGCCCCACCTAGGATCAAATTTGTCACGTCTGCGTTATCAGCTCAGAGCCTTAATCACAAGACAGTTACTCACAGAGGCAATGACTGAACAAATTGCCTGACTTAGTGTTTTCGCACTTTGTATGATTGCTTCAGTCCCTATCCCAGTTCAATTGTCCCCCTCTGATCTGCTTTCACACTGTGTGCCGAACTGCTTTCTTCATCAGCATGAGCAGACCAACAGCTGTTTACCATTGTCGCTGTGCAATTACACTTAAAGTCCATGTAAAGTTTAATATTAAAGGTGGTATTAACTAGTAATGCACCGAAAGAAAAATTCTTGGCCGAAGCCGAATTAAATAAAAAATTAAGAATACAGAACATCCAAATTATAATATCAAATTATTTTGCCAATTTCTCACCATTGCACAAGTTACATTTTCAGAATGTCCTTTTAACTAATTTAATTTCACATTATTTAACAAAATTTTTTTTTACATTCCAGAAGTCATTATAGGGCCTTTTACACCTAGTCACTTTTCTGATCAGATAGCTATAGACTTGTCAAAACTGTTTCATTTATATTCGACCACATAAATGAGTCTTGGCTAAACGGATATTAACGGAAATTCTATTCCCACGTAAAATGCAAATAACCTATCACTGTATGTTGAGCAGCGGACGCGTGCCTACGTGCACGGTCAACACGAGCAAAGGGAGAGAGAGAGAGAGAGAGGCGGCAAGATTGATAGGAGATAACAGAAGGTAAAATGCTCAACAAAGCTGTCTAACAAAAAGCTTATTGTTAATAAACATTTTATTTCTCGTTTAATATAAGCGTGTTTGTCACCATATGACTTTACTGGTTTTAGGAAGTTTTTATTACATACTGCTGACGTTCTTCGCCGTTCTATGACATGATGAGATGAAGAGCTAAAGTCTCTTGTTCTCCGTGCTTGTGCATTCAGCAGACAAATACCCAGGATCGCCGCTGCCGTGTCTTTCTCATACGCTGCATGGTGTTCAGTATGTCTTGATTTTAGATGATAAATGAAACTTGTAGTGATGTACGTTTTCGCATCTTTCTTTGACACTTTAAAATGTTTTTGCCATCTCTCACTCTGCGCTTGTATATTTGATCATGTCATCACAGACCTCATTGTTGGGTGAAATTTATTCTGCCTTTTCACTTGTTCGGCCGACCACCGGAATTTTTCTTGTGCTATTTTCGTCAGAATCATTTCGGTTATCGAACATTCAGTGCATCCCTAATATTAACCACGCAGCCAAATTTGCTGATTAAAAAACTGCCAAGTAAATAAAATAAGTTATCAAAATCTTGGAAAATATGCAGAATTTCTCTCTGCAACCTGAATGAATACTTGCGATTGAGTTTAGAGGGAGACAGATTAATCGGTTTTGCCGATTAATTGGCACTGATAGTTCAATGGTGCAAAAAAATCCGAGTTTTTACGAGTGTGTTTGTTGCTTCATATCATTATGAAGTAATACATTTGCTGAATAGATGATGCATTAGCAAAGAAACATCTTTTGTTATTTTGATTAGATCATTAAGTGCTAAAACAGAAGCAAATAGAGTACAAGACTACACATATAATAGACATTTATGTGATTTCATTTTTTACCAGTGGGAGTATTTCACAGAATTATTTACTTCAATACTCATTAATATAATTAATGTATTTTTATTTACCTTAATTTTATTTAGCACATTTTCATTCAGTACTGTTGTTTTATTACTTTTGCTATACATTTCTAGCCTGGCTAACACCAGACCAGTCTCATAGAGAATGAGACGTGGTCTGGGAACCCTATGCTAATTTTCTCATATTTGAGGCGTGGTTTACGAATGCCCAGAGCCGTTTATTGGGCACTACGAATGTCTATCAAATGTGTCTGTACGTAGCTAGCCAATCGTTTCAATTATACCAGATGACGTATGTAGAGCGACATCAATTCAAACGTTAACAACTTTTATCGGGTATGTGTGCACACAGCTGAAAGCTATGCAACTAAACCGGTAGCTGTATATTGATATTGAAAAGCCCTTTATCAGGTGCAAAATTGGTCCATAGTTTTTATGCTAGACTTGCAGTGTGAATAAATTTACGCGTAAGGCAGCATGGGGAAACCCAGGCTAATACATTTCAGCATTGTTCCACTTTTAGTGTTATGTTTGTTTTTTTACTCAGTATCCATTTTAAAAATGGTTGATTAATTGGTTGAATAATTGGTTATCGGCAAGTAGGGACCAATGTGTGTAAGGGGCAGTTCCATGCTTAGGTAGCTCCGGTGTGTCATTGAGTCACCGTTTAAGCCCCGCCCAAATAATCCTGAACATAGAAATGTGGAAAAACTGTTTTTGTTTGATGTTATTTGTAAAATGTTGGCGATATCTGCGCCTATAGCATTAAGTTGCTCACTTAAAATGCTCAATTTCAGATCAGTGAACCCGTGCTGTGGTTTAACCTTCTATATATGAAAATAATCCTTGACTTTTATTATCATGTGAACTCGCACAGTTCCTCTGTGTATGTACATTCAGAATCAGCTTTCACAACAATAATGCAAAACAAACTTTAAGGTCAAACCGATCTAAAGCTCTAGTGTAAAAATCCTCAACCGAGGTTGAAAAACTGCGACCCTTGCACTCTTGCCCTTGGTAGGGTACACGGTTGCCTTTAGCAAGCGTGATATTATTATTTAAATGTTTTGACCTTTTAGCTTAATCTTTAAAGTGCCAGATGAATATAAACTGTATGATGCACGCTTCTAGTTTTTAAATAACCATTGACTGCATTAAAATAATTTGAAAATCTGATGATTTTGTTTAATATGTGGTTTGGACTTCCTTCTCTAGTTTATTTAAAAGAGCTCATTCTCACTTAAACCGTTTGACGCAAGCGTAAGGGATTTTAAGCCTCCACTGATTCATTTACAGTCATAGCTAACTATAAATAACAGATGTTCTCATCTAGACTCGGTCTACAGTACGGGTTATTGTTTTTTTATCCATTTTGCTTTGAAGCGGAATTATAATTTTAATGGATTTTTACGCTTGACGTGCAAATAAGTCACCTTTTCTGTTCGTAAATTCCTTTGGTTTCCATATGCTGAAAACACTTCTGAAGACTGCAGTTGGCTTCGCTCACCTCTTGCACTTGCACAAATATGGAGTTAAATAAATTTCGCTTGTGTTTTTCGATTTAGACCGCAGTATTTTCGCCACTGCAGTCTTTGCCCATCGGCCAGTGTGAATGCAGTAATTATGTGCTGAATTATGCAGTAGGCCCTCTTATAAGGCCTTTTGCTTTTACTCAAAACACCCTCATAGGCATCTGTTCTTCACAATATTGAACTCGCTTTAAAATTGTTCTTTTCCTCCTGTCAGATCCATATATCTCAACATCCCTCGTACGTCTTCTTTTTCGGTCCTTGCATCCATCTATGTGTCCACTTTTCTCCTTCTCAACTCCCGAAACGGATGTCTTAATCCCCTTTCAGCATGTCTTTACAGTGTCAAAAGGACAGGAAAGGGAATTAATAGGGGAGAGAGATGCAGAAGAAATTATGACGTCAGCCCGCCTTCTGCTTCAAAGCTATGACATCTTTGAAAAAGCAGCCAGTTTGGCGTTACAGATATGCATTTGTGTGTGCATGATGATGTGGGTGTGTATATGTGTGCTGCCAATACCTGAGTCAGTGCTTTAATATTATGCATGTGAGGTGCAGTTATACATCATGCTATACAACATGCAACATAAATCACCCACCTGTGAGAGTGTGTATGTGTTGTTTGTGTATGTATAAATAAGTGTGTTTAGTAGAAGGTTAATTAAAGAGAGTGTGTATGTATGTATGCGTCTGCGATGCAGGATGAGGGGTGGGTGGGTAGGTTTTTGATGGCTGGCTTACAAAGTGACTTGAAAATGATTCATGGTGTTGCTGGCGCTTACATGGCCTGCCATTTGTATCAGCAGAACCGCGTCGTCTCGCTCCCTCTCTTTTGCTCTCTTTCTCTCTCTCTCTCTCTTTTGCTCATTGTACATGCACAAACAAAAGACGTGGAGGGCGGCCTCATCCCCTCTGTTATTCTCTGTGTTCTTTATTTTCACTTTTATTTACTCAGTCTGTTCTGGATCTACCCAGGCAGAGACAGACGCTTTAGAGCCTAGCAGATTTATAGTGGAGATTCAAGACTCTCTCTCTCTCTCTCTCTCTCTCTCTCTCTCCAGCGTTGAAAGGGGAATAACTTATGAATCAATGCAGGGGGAGTAATGATTTGCCATGTACCCTGGGGAGTGGAGGGGTACAGGGGGTGAGATGTGTTAGCTTTTCTTCTCCAATCCCTGCACTGGGATTTAACTACGTCTTTTAGGTTAATGTATCTTGATGTCTGGTGGCATTGTAATTGATGATGATGGACTGTACGCTGACGTGTTTTCCTTTCCTCCGTGAGAGATTTAAATCTGTTGCTTGTTGCTGCTACATTTATAATCCGTGCCTCTATTTGTTTCTGTAATGGTCGCAGTAGTTTTTCATTTTTAACGCAGTTCTTTCGTTTACATCTAATAGTCCTTCTCTTTTTCTTCCTCAAGGTTTTGTTCCTGCATAAAGCACCAGCTACCCAAGTGACTCTCTGCCCTTGTCATGGCATCAAGGCCCGTCCTTTCATTCCTGTTGGCTGTTCTGGCGTGCACTGGGCCGGCTCAGCCTTCCCCCCCACTGCTGCTCCGCCCCCGGGAGAGAGAGAGGGATTCGGGAGGGGCTTCGGGCGGAGTCAACATCGCTGTGGTCCACTCCGGCTCCTCCCACCTCCCGGAAACGAGCGCTGGGGTGGGGGGTATGGGTGGCGCCTCTACGGCAGGCTCTGGCTCCGGTGCCGGGCCAAGCAGCAGCTCAGGGACGGGCGTTCTGAGTCGGGCCTGGTCTGGACAAGTGGGTGAGAGCGTGATGACGCCTTGGGGACCGGCCAATGTGATCTGGCTGGCCGTGAACGAGAGCAGTCCTGGGAGCCTGTTGCTACAGTTGTGTGAATTACTGGCTACCACACCGCTTCAAGGGCTTGTGTTTGAGGAAGAGAAGCCACCACCGCCCACCCGGGCACCATTAGCACCTATGCTGGAGTTTGTTTCGGCCCAGACAGGTGTACCTGTCATTGCTGTGGGGGGAGGAGCTGGCCTGGGGAGGGAGCCACAGGTATGTCAACATCCTTTCGTAATTGGCATAGTTTGTGCTCTTGATTTAAAAATTCTTCATGAAAATCTGTTTTCATTTTGAGTAGAAAATCAATTGTAAACATGTTTGTGCATAAATTCAATATTCCACCTGTTACTACTTGTATTAGTATGTACTTTATCACTATAGTTTAGCAGTGTGCGCTTTATTTAACCTTTTTTTTTCCAGGAAGGTCCCATTGAGATTAAAGAAATCTCTTCTTCCAGGGAGTCCTGGCCAAGATGGCCGTACCAAAGTTTCACAGAAACACATTAACACATTATACACAAACTAATTCTAAACAAGCAAGAGAAAAAAAAAACACAATTTGCAAATGTAAGTTAATTAAAACAGCAACATACTTCACTCATTTTACAGCACAATATATTTTTAAATGTATTCAAAGAAGGAATTATTTCTAAAGGAGAAATGGCTTGAAATTCATTCCACAGCCATGGAGCACAATAAGAAAAAGCCGATTTTCCATGTTCTGAATGTACTCTAAATACATCTAGTGTAATGCCAATTGACGATCTGGTGCTGTAATTCTTTTTACACAAGCATAAAAGCCTAGCTATATAATTTGGAAGCATACCAAGAAGTGCCTTTACAGTAAATACTAATATATGCGATTTCCTTCTTTGATATAAAGAGGTCCGACCTACACCGTTATATAACAAACAATGATGAGTACGTGAACAAGCATTTGTTATAAAACGCAATGCGGCATAATAAACACAATCTAATCTTTTTAATAAATATATAGAAGCATGCATATAAATAATATCACCATAATCTAAAATTGGTAAAAAAGTACTTTGTATAATTTTCATTCTAGCTCCACTTTTTTTGACGAAAGAGAAAACCCAGTCTTGGTTTTAGTCTTTTTACCAAGTAATCAATAATCAGTAATCGCTTTAGAAGGAATTAATCTACTCAAATGTATTTGTACTAAATGCTGTTTTTCAATACTTCTTAAACATGCTACATTTTATATAGGCCATACTGAAGATAGATAAAATGTAAATTGATGTGATTCGATGTCGTAGGATGTAAAACTGTATTTACCTAGGCATAATGTAGATGAATAATAAGAGTTCTGTACATGGTAATGACATATCGTGAGCCTGAAACACAATTTTTCCTTCCTTCTTATGGTGCATTCACACCAGCCGCGGTAGAGGCGGCAAAAACGCGCTTTTCGTGCTTAGTTAGAAGCTTGAACGTTTTGAGTTTACTCGCTTCAGTGGCGCGTGAAAGCCGCATGTGAAATTTTAGTCATTCGAGACACGTGGAAATTCGCGTCATGGGAGGGGCTTCTGCAACTTTGGTGAAACTCCGCTCGCTTACTGTAATCACATCAATACTACAGCAAGGTCCTGATTGGTTAACGCGGTGCGGAAATCCACCAAAGTTCAGATTTTTCAACTCGCTCGTTTCCCGTGGCAACGCGTCATCCGCGTGTACCGCGCCGCAGGATGCCTATTCGCATTTTTGCATTGACTTAACATGTAAATCACTCGCGCTTGCTGCCTCTACTGCGTCTGGTGTGAACCCGGCATTATGTTTATCTCATGCATGCAAAAGACTGCTGGAAAACAGGCCAATCTCAACATAACACCGACTGTGACTTTACAGTCGTGATGTACGCCCCTAACATTAAATGACACATTAATTTAAGTACATTGTTACAATGCTAAAACAAAGTTGTGACTGCTGAGTTGGTGCTATATGCTAGTTAATAATGCTATATGCTTACTTTAGGGCTGCATAAGAACTAATCGCAACTTATCGTTTGCAGAATAAAAGTTTTTGATTACATCATATATGTGTGTGTATTGTGTATAATAATTATTTATATATAAATACACATGTATTTAAAATGTATAATATCTTTTTATATATTAAGTATTCATATTTATGTATAATATAAATGATATATAAATATAAAAATGTATATACACATGTAAATATTTCTTAAATATATACATGCATGTGTATGTATTTATATATACATCATTATTATACACAATACACACACTATATGATGTAAACAAAAACTTTTATTCTGCAAACGCTTAGTTGCGATTAGTTCTTATGCAGCCCTAGCTAACTTTAGGCTGAAGTTCTACTATTGACGTTACAGTTACATTTTGCAGGTGCATACTGAAAAAAACAAAACTTACCACTCAGAAACGTCCATTATCAATCTCCAAACAATTGATTATTATCAAATTGCGTATCCTTGTCTGATACAGGCTCAAACATAAGGTCTGTTTACACACACATAGAGCTACTAAAAAGAGCTGCTCTGAGAAACAGCCAATCAGAGCAGAGCTCAACATTATTATTCATGACCTATTCAAATAAGATAATAATAGCTTATTTTATTTTAAAGGAAAATCCTAGGGTTGTAAATGGACATGTAAAACCTGGACAAGACGAGTTATTTGTCAATTAAGAGAAAACACTTCCCTGCCAAAGACGAGTTTTTACGGCAATCCCTATTTCCGCTATTAACCACTAGGTGATGTTCTTACACAACTTATAAAACACTAAAGCATTCACTCCGTTAAAAACTCTGTGTAGGTTTGGCTCAAAACGCTAACGGGGAATGAGTTAATAAACCCACATACCTTCTATGTAGATATCAAAAAAACAATTTAAAATATTATTTCAATGCATTCTTTGGCACCTTTAAAAACAATATGTTAAAGACATGTTTCCCTTATTATGAGATTACAGAAATTACTTGTTTATTTGTTATGAGTGGATTATTTCCCGTTTCTCTGTCACACTCAGCCTAAGATGCGGGAGTGCCAAGTTGGTCATGCCCACTTATTTACATTCCTTAGCAACACATATTACTAATGATAACTACTAAGAGTGTCACGATTTTAATTTTAAATCGAAATCGATCGAAATTAAGTCACAACCTGGAACTTTGCGGGGAAAAAACAGGTGTTGAGTGCTACGAGTCAACCTCCTCTAACTTAGCTAGCTACAGCCAGTCAAAAAATAGCATGGCAGATGCAGGAGACACCACGTGAACTGCTTTTTACCCACAATCACCAATGCACAGCAGAACGGCGTCTGTGCCAGGACTGGTCATTTCTCTGAACTGAGATCTGCTTAGGTTTCACAACAACTTATTTCAGTTGCTTAAAGAGATAGTTTGGCCAAAAATGATTTTAAACCCATGATTTACTCACCCCCAAGCTGTCCGAGTTGCATATGTCCATCGTTTTTCAGACAAACACATTTTTGGATATTTTAGAAAATGTTTTAGATCTTTCAGTTGATTTAATGTAATGTTACGGGGTCCACGACCTTCAAGTCCAAAAAAAGTGCGTCCATCCTTCAGAAATTAAATCCAAACGGCTCCAGGATGATAAACAAAGGTCTTCTGAGGGTAATCCGCGCGGTGTTGTTGTAGAAATTTCCATATTTAAAACTTTATTAACGAAAATAAATACCTTCCCGTAGCGCCGCCATCTTAGACTCCTCTGTATTCAGGAGAGACTATTAGCGTAGTGTACGCAGTGGTGTAGTCTAGATTTTTGTCGTGAGTATACTGTGATTTTTCCCTCTCACCCTTATGCTTACTCGTCCTAGCGCGACACCTCATAAGCGCCACCACACTCACAGATGCATACAGTATATATATTCATGTGCATTCTGAAAGTGTACTCATAAACACATAAACTGAATGTGTTCTCTTTTTTAAGAAAAAAAAGACTTTAGAGCCGATGGGTTTACAGCTGGGGAAACTGGACTGATTTTTAGACTGGTTTAGTGTTAATCAACATCTAACTCAGGGACAAAAGTTATTTAACTGTTAATTACAATTAAATAAATCTTCAATCTGTGGCTAACACATGCATTAAAGGAGAAAAAATATTCAATTATTTCAATAGCTATTATCTGACAACTATTGATAACATTACCATGTGTAATTTAATGGTGTAAATGTTTTTAATTAATACACATTTAAGATGACCATGAAATAACTCTAATTTGCATAGTCATTGATATAAAAGCTTATATTTGCATATAATACAAGCATTGTCTAAAAATGAAAATAGGCTTATACTTAATTATTATTACAAGAACATCATGTAGCCTAATATAAGACACCCAAACCAAACAGAAGTTTAAGATCATATACATCTTGAACGTAGATATATAAATGAACACAGAGAAGGGAAGTTTAACACTGTGAAGCACAAGCAAACATGCAGAGGAACTGAAGGCAGCTAAAAACCATCAGGATATTATCACGGGCTTATTTTATTGCATTTGGAGCCTTACCTCCAGATAAAGTAATAAACTGGACTGATGATTTAAATGTTGTTTACTCACATGTGCGTTGTAAGCTCTATGGAGTTTATGTTGCAGCACTCGTTCACTTCTCTAGAGTCTAGACTGTTTGTTTACAGTGTCGCGTGAGCAGCTACACTGCAGGTTCGACTTCATTTGGCGCTAAGCAGACCTCTTGGTGATGTCAAAGTACCGCGAGAGCGATTCAAAGCAGATTTCTCCATGTGATAACTGAGTCTCTCTCGCGGTACTTTGCTGTCACTCGCCAGTCTGCTCCCCAGTTACTTTCGCGTCACTATAGTAATCTGATTTCATAGAAATTCATACGCCGATCGGATCGCGCAGTTCGGCATGAAGTATATAGCCTAATATGTATTTCAACCCGTTAAAGTAGCAAGTGTAGCATGCTAATGGTCAATGCTTCACATCTATATTATGACTAAACTTTAAAAATGTCACAAAACCATGCTGTTACGCATCCTCGCGCTATTTTTAGTGGGTATACGGAAATCCTTGACAATTTCTAGTGGGTATACGGCGTATACCTGCGTATCACGTAGACTATACCACTGAGTGTACGCACTTTTCTTAGTGACGTATGACATATTCGGAGGGCGGGGGCACAGAGCAGCAGCAGAGTAGCCTCCGTAGGCTGCGTAAGCTCTCATCCTGAATGCGGACGTGACTAAGATGGCGGCGCTACCGGAAGGTATTTATTTTCGTTAATAAAGTTTTAAATATGGATTTTCTACAACAACACCGCGCGGATTACCCTCAGAAGACCTTTGTTTATCATCCTGGAGCCGTTTGGATTTAATTTCTGAAGAATGGACGCACTTTTTTTGGACTTGAAGGTCGTGGACCCCGTAACATTACATTTAATCAACTGAAAGATCTAAAACATTTTCTAAAATATCCGAAAATGTGTTTGTCTGCAAAACGATGGACATATGCAACTCGGACATCTTGGGGGTGAGTAAATAATGGGTTTATTTTATTTTTGGCCGAACTATCCCTTTAAGAGTTATGAAAACAGCATTTAAACATGACTTATTGGGGTACATTCTCACAATCTCGTCTGATGTTAATAAAAGCGCATTTTTAAGGTACAAAGTCTATTTCTATTCTATTTCATAAAAGTCTAGTTTTAAAATGGCATAGCATTTTTTTGTGCTTTCAAAAAAATAAATGGACAAATCGAGATTCTAATCGAATCGTAACCTTAGAATCGAAAATGTAACCAAATCGAGGATTTGGAGAATTGTGACACCCCTAATAACTACATTTTTTATATTTATGGTAGAAAACAATACATTTATTTCCTAATGATTTTTGGCAACAAAAAATTTTTTTTTTACCCATACAATATATTTTTGGCTATTGCCACAAATATACTCGTGGGACTTGTATGTATAAGGAATTAGTACTGAATGAATTGAAGTGTGTAAATAAAGTACCTGTATATTACAGATGGATCACGAGATTATCAATGTGACAGGCGTGCAGGCCCAAACTAAATTCACATTTTCTGTGTTGACTTTAGGGGGAAAATCTGTGAAACAGTCAATAGTACTAAGGGTAGGTGTAAGTGTAAGGGTGGTTTGTTGAGGCATGAACAGTCTGGTCCGATGAATAATGTGTTTTTAAGCTTGAATGAATATGTTTATACGTCTGTGGACATAATTAAACTGAGCACAATGGATTTAAACATAGTCAAATGTGTTAAAGCTAATTCACACTAATCCGACAAATGGACACAAACTTTTTTTTCACTTTCTATTGAAATAGATTTCAATGGATCAGTTTAAATCTAGATATAAAATAATCTAGAAAGGTGCCCAATAAATCATACGTGAAAGGTGTTTTGTATCCTCTCTCTGATTACAGTGTACAAGTGTTATTCTTACACAAACACATCCGGTACATCTTTTATGTTCAGAAATGACTCAGTCAGAGGCCTTTTGAAGGTCTCTTTTGTCACTTAAGCCTCATGTTGTTAACACATGCCCTGGATTTACGAGTGTTTCAAATCTCTGTCTATTTCTCACCTTTTTTCCCCATTCCTTTGAACAAACACCACCTGGGCTTGTTGGTAAAAATCCCAACCTTATTTATTCATTCCGTGGGCAACCGGGATCTGTCGCAGTCTTGTGCAGTTTGACTTAAAAAATCCACTTAATAAGTGGATTGAGATGACCAATTAAACTTAAATAAGTTTTAGCTACCTGTGTTGTTTTATTCACACATGGGAGAGAGCCTCTCTGCCGGCATGTGGAAAAATATTACATTACATTTTCATTTGCTTGCTTAAGCTTTAATTAACCACACTCGGAAATGCTCGAATGTTGTGGATTGGTTAGCGTGTGGGTCACAGAGTTAACTCTCTCTCGCAGGGCGTCTCTCCAGAGACTCTTCACGAACCGCCAACCAGATCACGGCACAAAGGAGCCATTTAACTGCTTTAATTAAGACTGTGATTGATTACATCATGTGGTTAAATATTTTGGTGTGAGCAGAGAGAAGATGCCTAAGCCGCTGTTTTGGTGCTTTGCTCTGTCAGCAAGAGCTGCGAAATCTAATGCTGCAAATCCAGTTTCGAGTGTTCAATGTAGATTGATTTCAGGCGAATCAAAGCCGCAGCATCACAGTAGACTCGAGTCTGTTAGTACTGTGAATCTTTTGAAAGCACAAACACCTCAGGCGCTTGTTCTTCCCCAAAAAGAAACTGTTTTAAGCTGATTTTTCGTATTTTATAGAAGTAGCCTTCCAGGTTCCATTTTATTCTCTTTTAAATGCTTTAAATACATCACTTTGTCCATCTGGACCTCAATATGGTGCGCTATGCAGTACAGGGGATGCTTTGTGTCTCGGGGGCACGAGCAAGCTAATGCACAGCTTCTGGTTCAAGTCTGGTACAACGTAAGTGAGACCAGCAGAGCAGTGGTGCAGAGCTTGACACTAAAGAATATACTGCAACAGAATGCAATGCTAAATGCCCTGAGGTCTATTAGATCTCCCTGGCAATTGCATCAACTGTTTTATTAGGTACGTTTGCATGCAACCAAATAATCTATTTGTAATCCATGCAGCTGCTAGCCATTTTGGTGCCCCAAGCATGAATTCCTTTATGATGCCCCCGACCCGAGGATAAAAACATTTTTTTTTTTTTTTGCCAGTTAGACTTTTTATTTCCAAACGTATAACTCAATAGCAATAACACAATGGGCCCTATTTTAACGATCTATGCGCATGGTCTAAAGTGCACAGCGCATGGTCTAAAAGGGTGTGTCCGATTCCACTTGCTAATTTAAAGACGCAAAAAATGGTTGTGCGCCGAGCACACTGTCAAAAAGGGTTGTTCCTACTCTCGTAATTAGTAATGGGTGGGTTTTGGGCGTAATGTGCAATAAACCAATGAGAGTCTTATCTCTCATTCCCTTTATGTGGAGAAAATATTAACCTTCATCACCTAAAAAATAAACCATAAACTACTGCGCAATATCTAAGGAATACTGTCTGTCAAACTTTCTACACTAGAGGGGGGCATCCTTTCTACACTAGAGCAATTTAATTATCTCCTTCACCCTTTTTGTAACATATATATGGCTAAAAAGTGCCTAATAATATTTTTATAGGCTAATGAAATGATATCGGCGGCATTATAATTTTTTTTCATTAGGCTATGTTTGGTGCCCCCTCAGCACTTGGTGCCCTACGCACAGTGTGTGATGCTCGTGGTGGGAGTGGCGGCACTGTTGAAAAGCCGTAAACACTGTAATCAATACGATTCAGGTTGATTTCGATTGTATTGGAAGGGGTGGTGTAGTTTCATCTGTGATCCGATCATCAGGAGAAAAGTAGTATGCATGCAAATGGGTTAATCGTAGTATTTTCTCAATGCATAGTATTTTCTCAATGCAAAAATACCTTGTGCATATGCACAGAAGAAACATGGAATAGCAAGGCAATGGCAACACGCATAATAAGGTAAACAGCGTGTGTTTCAAAACGTGTTATCTTTGCCTAAAGACGGTTTGAGCATTGACAACATAAACAAACGGCTTTCGTGGAACAAACATTACTTCCGGTAAACTCTGCAAGGAATTAATGACAATAGAGTCCTTTAAGTAGTAGTTTATTTCTGATAACAAGCAAAAAACAACAAGTACATTAATGAAGTTCATATTTTATAGCTAAAGCGTATAAAAACGACACTGAGGTAACGTTACTGTGTAAAATGTGTACTATAATGTATACAATGTTAACTACAAACTGTCTGCCAAACCTTTCTTTACATAGCAGTGATCCATGATCACCGTCTCCCCTCGTCTTTAGGAAACCAAAACATTTGTTATGTTCAAGGTATTTGTTCCAGAGTTCAGTTTAGACATTAGTCAGACCATTAAACAAACAGGACTGGAAGTAAAGTTCTGACCAGATGTGTAACCGCAACAACGCACGTGCGTCTGATGAAACCGTATCATAACTATATCTGAAAACTTCTTAATAATAACTTTCACCAACTCAACTTTGACTTTGTACATTTATCCAGAGATAAAGAATGAACTTGACGAGAGATGCTGTGCACTGCATTGCCAAGTCCTCTGCTTTTTTGCGGAATTCAGATTTGGGGTAGTTGTTGATTATTGTTGATTATAGGGAGCTGATTATTTTCTGCGGGTTAAAGATGAAATGATTTTACAGGTATGTATTAGTTATTGGTATTCGGGTTGTGAAAAGAAATTTGGGCAAGTTTTGATCTGTGATCTGGCAACCATGGCTGTGCGTTTGCGCAGACGTTTGGTTCAGATATATAGAATGTTCATGTTAACGAACATTTTAATCAGATTGCAATGTTTAGGGTACATGTAAAATGTACTGTGTTAACCTGCAATCAGATTAAATTCAGTCAGATTGACACATTTTTGTGCATGTAAACATAGCCATTGCGACTGCAATTATTTTAAAGGCCGTGGTTATTTATTTAAATTTGTAATCAGAAATAAACTACTTTAAAAGGACTCTATTGTTATTAATTCTTTGCATAAGTTTACCGAAAGTTACCTCTGTTCCATGAAAGCTATTTCTTTATGTTGTTACCGTCTATAGTGTGAGTAATTTGCACAGAAGCATCCAATCCTAAACAATAGTTTAATGTAGGATATAAACTCAAATGTTTTCTGTTCCAAAAAACGGGCCATTTTAGGAAAAGGAAAATTGATTTTGGCAAACTTACGACATTGTTTGGATATATATACATTTATAATGCACATTTTTGGATGCTGAGAGACTGCAGAACAGGTTGCTCCATTTTTTATGTGTAAAAAATGTAATTGGGGCTTTCAGTGGCAAGAAAGGGATAATGTAGAGCCATCTGGTCATTATCGTAAAATAAACCCCAATCACAACCCAAATGGAAAAAGGAGAGGTTCTGAAAAGCTTTATTTCGCCGTCTGGCTATACTTTATTCCAGTTATTGTACGGATCCCTAACAAAAACCAAAACATGGACGAGAAATAGAGCTTCAAAATACTGAAAGATGGAGAGTTGTAAATATTTTATAATAGCGCTTTGACTTAAAACAGCAGTCTACTGGAAAAGAAACAATTGGTCGAGCAGCTGGACAAGCACTGTATATTTTATTTTTTATTTTCAGTTCTCCCTCATCCAGGTCCTTGTACCTCTCACTGGTTCATTGTTGTTTTTCAAAACATTGTTTATCGGTTCACCGGGGACTCCTGAGCTTCTGGCCATGTATCAAAACCTTTATGCTCACCATATATATTAATATTAATACCGTCCTCCCAGGCTATTTTTCACTAGGGTTGGTTGCCATAGTAATCATTCTGAGTCGCAAGATGGCACCTTTCCATTCCTTGTATTTATATAAAAGTAAAAAATGTACAGTGCATCAGTCGTTATACAAAAATATTGGATGGTTCAATGCTCTGATCAAATACATCTCTCTCTATTTGCATTTATGTATTTGGCAGACGCTTTTATCCAAAGCAACTTAAAGTGCATTAAGGTATAACATTTTTTATCAGTTTGTGTATCGATCAAGTATTTCATTAAGCTGTGTGAAAACAGTACACAGACATTTTAAAATGTACATGTGCTATATATTATTCTGCACGTTTATTAAACCGGGTTCCCATGGTTCCTTAAAATCCTTGAAAGTTTGTGAATCTGAGGGAAAAAATTCAAGGCCCTGGGAAGTTTTTGAAAATATACATACATTGATAAAGGTCATTAAAAGTGCTTGAATCTATTTTATGCAACAAGTTTTCTGAAAAATATTCATATAATTCCCTGTGTAGTGTAGGATAATATCATACAAATTCTAGACTTTTAAGCACACATGCTAAACTGTTCGCTTTAAATGCTTATATCTTCTGTATGCGAATGTTGATTCATACCAAAATGCTTTTTTGCATAGTTGTGTTTGACACATGAAAACGTCTCTGGTTACGTATGTAATTGTTGTTCCCTGAGAAGGGAACGAGACGCTGCGTCTTCCCTGCCATACTTCCTGCATCCGTGTAACGCCGTCTTTGGCAATATTTTAGATAGCGATATACTTTCTGGCTGCCGCGTTACCCTGTCGTTGTCGTTAAGTTTCACCATTGGTTGAATTTGATATACACATTCAGATGCACTTACCCATGGAGGCGTCCCTAAAGTGATGCAGCGCGAGTTCCCTCGAAAGGGAATTCTAAGAATGTTAGGTAACACGATGTAACCTTGCTCTCACTTGAAATGTGTCCCCACATTTAGTCCTTAAAAATTGAGGGGTATTGGACCTGGAAAATCCTTGAAAGGTCATTGAATTTGAAGTTAACTAAGGTGTGGGAACCCTGATTAAAACGTGATGTACCTGTTACATGTAGGAGGAACGCAATTGAATACAATTTTTAGTCAAGTTATTATATAAAATTCAGAATTGCTATTGAAATATAATTTTATTTTTATTAAACAGAGGCACATCATTATTCCCTTCAGCTGCTATTGAACCTAGGGACACATCCTGTGTTTGTCACCGTGCTACCTATAGTCGAGACATGAACAGACTCTAGTCCGATGAATGATGTGTTGTTAAGCTTGAATGAATGTGTGTATACGTCAGCAGACATAATTTATTGCTTAAGATTTTCACATTTATTATAATTATTAACAATAATTTATAAATACAATTTTGACTCAATAGTGTATTTTATTTATGTTAATTGAATATCCTAACAGTTTCTCTAGGTTGACCCAAATTTTGCAGAAGTATCTTAAGAAGATCTAAAGTGACTCTCTCTCTCTCTCCCTCCCTTCTTTCCTCCATGTTGCTCTAAATAAAATATATTAAAATAAAAGGAATGATATATCTGCTCCAAATTTATCACTCTATTTGATTTCAGTACTCATTTCATGTGGTGCCCGCCAAAAATGTAACCTAATCAATTTTACTGATAGACCGCTGCAAGTTTACAGCTCTACTGTAAATGCTCTGAGCTTTTTACGCTCAGCACTTCTTTATTTAAATGTCGAGCGAAGGTGAGCTTTTATCCCTGCTTATTGCTTCTCTGCAGTCATGGCATTTTTTACCCACCGCGGTTCCTCTGTCAGGTTATTATTTGAAATACCCGGGGTAATAGCCTGCCTTTATCCTTTGGTCACACAGTGTGAACACTTGATTTACATGTTTGAGGTTGTAACATTGCTGAGTGCCTTGAATTTCCACAGAGACGTTAAAAATTACAAATATATATGCTAAATACGCTTGCAATCAGTTTTACGAAATCAAAAATCTGCCAGATTGCCAAGGTAACGCCTGGAGGGGTATTATTCATAGGGGAAATGTACCATGGAGTTAATTGAGCCTTTATTTGTACAGGAAATGTTCGTAATGCGGAAAATCTGTTCTGTATTAAAGCAAAGTTAACGTCGGAAGATCTAACAGGAAATTGGTTGTTGTTGTCATGATGGTTATTATGTCGCGATGATTGTTTTAGATCTCTCCAGACGCAAACCTTTCCACTCTCGCTCTTTAAGAACACTTCTCCTTCACCAAGTAAACTTCTCCAAATACACTTAAAGAGATGCACTGTTTTGTTACATAAGCTAAGCAAGCTGCTTACACATAGATGCAAGTCATCAAAATGAATGAGCTGTCTGTATACGATTGCATCGCCACAATTGCAATATTTACTCTAATGTGTCGCTCGAGCAGCTGCGGTTTGCACAAACATCTGAACGACAGTGATCTTTCAAAGCCCTGCAGAGGTCACATGCCGCTCAACCAAATATTTAGGGATGTACAGTCAATTTTAAAGGTGGCACACCTCTCGCATAACGGCACCAGCAGGCACAAAACAGGCGTTGTGCTACGATATATTGGATCACGATTATTCACCGTCAAATGCACGTCTTTTTTTGTCAGAGTCATAAATCTCCTCGATTGTGCTGTGAATGGTCACCTTCCTGGGTACAGATAGAAAAAACTGAGCTAAGCAAAGCCCAACTGAATGCTTCAAATCCTCATGCAGCCAAGGACACTAATGTCAGCTGAAACACAGGCTTATGAATAGCAATGAATGCTTTACGTCACGCTGTGTGGGTATTAAGACTGACTGTATTGATCCCAATGAGAAAAAGCTGTAGACTGATGGAGAAAGAAAGGAATGAATAAGAATAGGATGAGACAAAGGGGTAGAACATGACTACGGATGTACATTCAGAAAATGTCGGTGGGTAACATTAGAAGTGGAATCCAGGCATGATGCCCAGGACCTTTTTTAAAAGTGTCAGTCTTTTTGCAATATATTATAATATAATCGTTTTTGTTTTGCCTTTAATTATATTTTTTGTCATCCCATCAGGAAAGCGGCTCGGTCTACCTGCAGTTCTCTTGCGCCACTTCTCTGCAACTGGAAGTCATTTTTGAAGTTCTGGAGGAGTTCGATTGGACTGCGTTCTCAGTGGTCACCACGCGCCACCACGGATATGAAGATTTTCTGGCCATGGTAGAGGGCACGATAGATGGCTCCTTCATTGGTTGGGAGAGAAAGAGCGTGGTAATGCTTAACCTGACCGATGACCCGGGAGGTGCTCGTGCCCGCAGACTGCTGAAGGAGAATGAAGCACAGGTTAGGAGAAGTGGAGAAAAAATATATACACACATAGACAGAGGTCCAACAGCATGAACAATAGTCAAATTGGTTCTATTTAGCATTTTTTAGTAAAAAAAAGTATATTATAGACATTTTTTAAGTTAAAAGCAAAAATGTATAGTGCTTAAAGGAAAACACCACCATTTTTTATATTTTACTATGTTCTTACCTTAACTTTGACGAATTAATACATATCTATATTTTTTCAGTGCATGCACTTAATCTTTGTACAGCGCGTCGTGAATGTGTTAGCATTTAGCCTAGCCCCATTCATTCCTTAGGATCCAAACAGGGATGAATTTAGAAGCCACCAAACACTTCCATGTTTTCCCTATTTAAAGACTGTTATATAGAGTAGTTACACAAGTAAGTATGGTGGCATAAAATAAAACGTGATAAAAAATGAGAATTATATTGTATGGCAGAAGAGCACTTAGTTTGCAGCACTTCGACCTCGGGTGCAGTAATATTCATGGAAGTTTGAGCGAGGGGGGGTTCTTAGGAGTGATGATGTATGTGCTCCGAGGTCGAAGTGCTGCAAACTAAGTGCTCTTCCGCCATACAATATAGTTCTCATATTTTATCCCCATATTAATTTGTCTAAGATAAAGTAAGAAATATTTATTGAAAAACGGTGTTGTTTTCCTTTAAGAAATTGTAAAAAAAAAGAGTTCTCCATACAGTGCACGACACAAAGGATTTTTCTACTGACCCGGTCCGGCCAGTGGTTTAGATTTTTACTAGCACTCCCAAAATGTTCACTCGCCCCACCACAAAAATGCACTACATTCAAACAGGCCTGATTATTCTTTTAATTTTTTTAACCCATCTAACCTTAATAAATAAAGCTATGACACCAAAAACTACTAGCCTAGCTCATATTCATTTACAGTAATTTAATGTTAAAAACAAGTAGTCAGTCATATGAACAAATAATCAAAATATGAGCAGTAGCACAAACAAATGCAATAGAAGAAACATACAAATTAATAAACAATGCTGTTCAGGTTTTTCAGATTGATCTAACAGTATTATATTTTTTAGGTACAAAAATTGAATAATAATAACTCCTTTAAAAACAATGGGCGTTTTTTCACCTCTGTGCTCGGGCCCTAGTCACTTAATCAAATGTAAAGAAATTCTGCATAGTCTTTACTGTATAAATGAAATATAGATGAATCTACAAAGTTCCCACGGGTCCTTGAAATCCTTTAAAGTTTGTGAATCTGGGCCAAAAAATTCAAGGCCCTGGGAAGTTTTTGAAAATATACATATAGATACAGGTCATTGAAAGTGCTTGAATTTATTTTATGCAAGAAGTTTTCTGGAAAAAATCCATATTTTTCCCTGTGTAGTGTAGGATAATTTCATAAAAATTCTAGACTTTTTAAGCACACGTGCTAAACTGTTCGCTTTAAATGCTTATATCTTCTGTATGCGAATGTTGATACCAAAATGCTTTTTTGCATACTAGTTGTGTTTGACACATGAAAACGTCTTGGGTTACGTATGTAACTGTTGTTCCCTGAGAAGGGAACGAGACGCTGCGTCTCCCTTGCCATACTTCATGCGTCCCTGTAACGCCATCTTTGGCAATATTTCAGATAGCGATATACTTCCTGGCTCCTTTGATATTCACATTCTTACTCCTGAAGACGTCCCCAAAGTGTTACCGCAGTCACTTAACGCGAGTTCCCTTGAAAGGGAACTGTAACAATGTATCTTAAAAGGTAACACGATGACCTTGATCTCACTTGAAATGTATCCCCACATTTACTCCTTGAATTTGAGGGTATTGGATCTGGAAAGTCCTTGAAAGGTCCTTGAATTTGAAGTTAACTAAGGTGTGGGAACCCTGAATCTATATAAAATCTTTAAACAGTCATAACAGTGCATGATTTTTTTCTTTGTCCATTGTTGTATGATTATTCTACACTAACAATAGTGCAAGGTTTATTTGGAGTGCTGGCGCTTTAAGACTTATGCAAGGATTCAATATACTGTTACACATGGATTTTATTTCTGAACTTAAGACATAGCAGACAGTGTTTTAGGAGGATAATTAAGGAGATAACTTTGTGTAAATATGTCCGTTCAACCATTTGTGGGTACAGTACTTCTCAAACAGTGTGTGAGGTGCGCATTGACATCTCTTTCTTGTCTTTGCTTGAATATTTAATATAAAACACGTGCAAATGATTAGCTGCGGTGCAGCACTAGCCCTGATCGAGCAAGGGACAGTTCTGTCAACTGGCCCAAGCTTCATTCACGCTGGCCCTGGGCCATCAGGCTATCCTTATTGTCGAGCCCATGTTTCAACATTTTTAACAGGGATTATTCGTGTTATTTAAGCTGACACATTCACATTCCTAAATCAGAAATTATTTAATCTTAACAAGGGCTGCACAATAATTCAATATCAGTATATTTCCCTGTATTTTTTCAATAACGGTGATATGGTTTCTAAACACATTTTAGATATTTCAATAAACATTACAGTGTCCCGTAGCCATTCACATGTCACATCTTAAAATATGTGTTAAACATATGCCAAGCCTCTTCTTCCTTCCAAATCGCGCTCCCATGGTGTCTTTCGTAGCTAAGCAACCATGAGCCGCTCTCTCCGGGACGGTGAGGAAAACGGAACGCCGGACCGGATATAAATCGCTTATCTGTACCTCGCGTCAAATCATATATCATTAAATCTGGTTGGGACTTTGGAGTGTTTTTCCAGAAAAGAGCTGTCACTCAGAAGTACCAGAAGGAGGTGCGGGGTTATGTATGCAGCTATGACTCTTGTCTTGTTAAGAGTATAATATGCACATAATGTAGTATGCTAGTATCTTATATATCATTATGTAGCTTGATATGCAATTATAAATAGACAATCCTTCCAGTTTTTTAGTGATTGTTGCGGGCAAAAATCCTTGATCTTGCGGCACGTTTTCTTTAAAAATGCAATGGAATATGCGGGATATATATGCAATTTTATGTGATGAAATTGCGGGAACTTGCAAAAATTGCGGGAACTTGCAAAAATTGCATGAACTTGCAAAAATTGCGGGAACTTGCAAAAACTGTTGCCGGCTTTTGCAGCTTTTCAGTGATGTTCACGTCACATAATCACGTCACTTCAATACGTTGAAATGACAACAGGGGACATTTCTGCACAGAAATCTACAATTTATGCAGCGAACGTGCGGCTTATTTGAAAAAATGAATAAATATGCAAACTTTGGCTGATTATGCGTTAAATCATGCAATCGCATAATCCCGTTCTTCTGGAGGGACTGAATAGAGCTTTAATATTAGTTTTTCTTATGTTACATTAAATAGCCTACTACCATTCAAATGTTTTAGGTCCCCTTCACCTAGGCTATTATTCCACATATTAATATAATAGCTATTGATCAAAACTATGGAACTATGAAAGTCAATACTGTGACATTAGTTTGAGACCCCTGCATTACAGCATTTATCATAGACTTACAGTACGCACATTATTAATATTAAAGGACAGAGTATTAATGTCATGTTTATTTACATTTAATTTGTATGATGCCTAAATACAAATTAATATGAACATAAGTTTATTTATACCATTTTTTATGTTATATTTTTATATAGGAGTAGGTTTGGCAGACTTGGAAAATTCATTTGTTCAAAAGTTTGTAGGTAGGTACAGACATATGTTGTAGGCATTCTTTGCAGTTTATCCCAAGGCTTTTTAAACAGTCATACCGTTATCGGATTTATACCGCACCAGCTGAAATTTATAAGTATATATAAGTATATTGGTTTTAGTTTTGACCATATCGTCCAGCCCTAAGCTTAACATGCAACCATTAAAACTTATTTTGCTATAAAGGACGCAAGTAAATAAATGTTATTGGGCATCTGCATAAAAAATATAGTGAAGTGCTTTACTACTTGCCTTTCTTGTAAAACAGTGAATTGTTATAATGGATAACTATAATGATTATATTTTAGCATTATAAACACTACTGTGACTAAAGAGCTTACGCATACTGCTGGATTAACCAATAGAGAAACATAAATGATTTTTGTAATCACCTGTTAGTTTAGGGCAAAAACCTAACATTGAGTGGTTGTCTAATAAATTTATTAAACACTATTTATGTTAATGCAGGTCATTTTACTTAAGTTGACATGGACTTCCCCAGTAATATGTTGTACAAAATATTTACATTTAATTGAAACAAATTGCTTGCATTTCATTCGTGACCTTTATAAGTAGTAGTTACATTTATACGTTAGTGTGTTATATATTCTGTTTCATATTTTATCTTTATCCATTTTTATCTTATTACTCATATGTTTTATTTTGATGATTTTAATTCCAAAGGGTTTGCAAACAGCTTTTTTCCTCTGTTAAATCTTCATGTTTTTGAGTTATACCCAGTTTTTGGACTGCACTTGAAGCAGTCTCTTTCTTTATGCGCAATCTTGAAGTTCATTTTCTCCGTCTGTTTCTCTTCCTTTTATCGAACTGCTGCTCCCCACCGACATTAGCTTCCATTTCGTCTTTTTTTTCATTTCAATTGAGAGTGCCTTCATTGCCAGTGCAATTAACAACTGTATTACCAAATCAGTCTTGGTTAATTATAGACGTATGAATATGACAACAAGAAGGGTAAAAGCAGCTCTAATGCATTTACAGCATTTATTCTATAAACGTACTATATTACAGTAGCTCCGTATGATAAAGCTTGTATCTGTTTCACACATCCAATCCTGCCTATTCCCAGCTTGTTTTCCTGTTAACCTCCCTGCTCACCATCCTGTTATCATTTCACTCTTTCCTCATTTCATATTTTCCCATTTTATTTCTCTCGTTCTTCTCTATCCTCTCTGGCATCTTGGCCTTTGCATAAATGCTCCCAAAGAGAAGGAGGTCGCGCGACCTACGAAAGAGGAGACCGCATCTGTAATGTTACTGAACAGCGTGACATTAAGTGACAGTTTCCACCTGACCCAAAGGTGGCCAACTCAATTCCCCACAGGACTGGCCATGCCAGCAGACATTCGCTGTATTCAACCACTTGACTGATTAATTCTCCACAGTGTTCAAGCACCCAGACTTTCAGACCCTAATCAGGGAGCGATATAGAGCGCATTCAAGCGTCTGTCATGGTCCTCGCATGGTGGGGGTAAAAATTGAGGTCGATTGATGCTGTGAGATAGATTTTCATTTTTTCTCACACTGATTAAAAGTCACTTCAGGTTTTGTAAAGTCCCAACAGACGCAAACTACATCAAAGTGTAGATGTTATCAGTGAGCTTTGTTAAAAAATGTGAAAACCCTTCCTCTGGTGATTTTCTCTATTCCACTTTGAAATGGAAGCTCAGTAGCTATATTTTAATTGAATAAGCCCCATTATCAGAATCCGTATCCGTAAATTATAATCCATTAGCTGGCCACCCTATAAATACAATATACTCTACCTTCATAACAGATGTAAAAGGAAGAGTATACCCCAAAATAAAAAAGCTATCATTATTTATTCTCCCTTATGTCATTTCAAACCCACATGAAACACAAATGATCAACATGAAAGCGAATGTCAATCTGGTCCTCACAGAAAGATATTGTGTTAGTGCTTTTTTTTTCAGAAAAAAGAAAGAGAGTTGGTACAACATGAGGGCGAGTCCCTACAGACATAATAGTTATTGGGAGGTGAACTGTTCCTTTAAAAGTTATTTGTGTAATTTGTATTTAAACACTTCGTCTGGTCGGCCTAACAAATGATTATTCACTCAATGGTGTTATTTTAAAGTCCATGTGAACAGGAAGTCGCAATCGACTTCTGTATTGTGGCATATTTCAAATAGTGGGCATTGCTTGTGTTTTCCACTGAGAACTGATTGGATAAAGAAAAGTAGTTTCACTAACAAATGGAACTAGTAGCGAATTCAACTATTTTCGCGAGTAGATTACATATAAAGTCAATGCAAAGACTGGAATCTGCGGGGATGATACGAATGCCGCAAATTGGGGGTCAAACGCATCTTCCACGCAAATATTCAACTCTAGCGGAAAATTCACACAATATGCAAAGTTTAATCCCGCGAGTAATCTACAGCGAGGAACGCAATGCTTTGCATGACAGTTGGAAGGGGGCGGAGTTAACGGATGCTCTGCCTAGCTGTACGTTCACACCGCCGCTGGCGAGAGCGTCAAAAAAAGGTCTGGCTGCCCTGCCAACGATGCTAAAGAAAAAGTGTAGTTGACGCTCGAATGCATTCTCTGGAATTTTCTCAAGCGGAGGTTTCCACCTTCCGATTGGTTGCCGCTGAATGTTTCCCCCTTCTGAATGGTTGCCGTCGAACCGCGTCATAGATAATTACCGTAAAGTTGAGCTAATTTCAACTCTATTCGATGCTCACACCATCCATGGCGTGCTGTGCTGCGGTTCGCCCGAACTTGTCGCTGGGTATCGCTGAAGGTAAATGACTTCCAGCCCCTGTGATGCTTTCGCCGGTGTCGGTGTGTACGCACAGTAATGGTGCTGTCACACAGGACGCGGTGTGCTCTGCGCTGCACTATGAAACCCATTTATTTCAATGGCTTGCGCTGTGCGAGGACGGTTTGTTGTTGTGTCGAGCAAAGCGCGAGCACGCCGCGGTTAAAGTTCAAAATAGTTTAACTTTTGTGCTGCGCTCTGTGACAATTACCCGCACAGCCAATAGAAACGCGGCATCCAAACAAGCGCCAAAAGCAAAATGGACGAAAAGCTTGTACTGTGTGTAGGAACGTCTCGGTTACGGATGTAACCCTCGTTCCCTGAAGGAGGGAACGGAGACGTCACGTCGTGACCGACGAATTGGGAACTCGCTTAGAGAGACCAATCTGCTTCGTATACTACTAAAACGCCAATGAACTTGGCATTGAGATATTTGCATAATGCTGGCGCCGCCCCGCCAGGTGCCTTTATAAGCAGCAGGTGCAAATAGGGAAAATAGCTTCTTTTCGCTGAGAAAGCCGGAAGTGTGACCGGCCTTAACAGCAGGTGGCAGCACCTGTGGCGACGGGACGTGACGTCTCCGTTCCCTCCTTCAGGGAACGAGGGTTACATCCGTAACCGAGACGTTCCCTTTCAGTCGGTCACTACGACGTCACGTCGTGACCGACGAATTGGGAATCCCTATCAAAACGCCACTAGGGGCTGACCTCTTCCAGTGTCTGCGTAAAGCCCTCCGGTTCCACTTAAGGAGGAGGAGAATTAGGTTTTAAGGCAGAAGGCCGGGCACTAGATGTTCCTTTAACCCCACAGAAGTGCCAGCAACTGGGAAGCGCCCTACCTGAGCGGGATAGGAATGCTGCGGAAGCCACCACCCGTCTTAAGGGTTAATGGTGGGCGAAAGTCAACCGTAGTTGAGGTAAAAATGACAGCCGTGGCTGTGTAAGCAAAGCAGTGCTCTGCTAAGGGAAACGTGGGCTAGTAGGATTAACCCCACGGAAAAATACTCACAAAGGAACCCGGTGGGACACAATGTGGAGCCCGAGCCAACACGTAGGTTCGCGAGGATGCAGCTAGTGAAGGCTGACAGCCAATGCTCCGCAACAAAGGCTGCCAAGGCAGCGGAGGAAGAACAATTCAAACCATTACGCATTTTTGTTCTGAAGGCCTTCCATACTGACACGGTTATGAAGCATCAGATGGAGGCTGCAAGCCGACCTGTGAGACTGTTCTCCGTGCTCCCCCTGGTGAGGAAAGAACACGAGAGGATACAGGCTCAATACGAACACTGTAAAATCTAATGAACGTATTAGGTGTCGCCCAACCAGCAGCTCTACAGATGTCTGTTAGCGAGGAACCACGAGCTAGAGCCCAAGATGAGGCAACGCTCCGTGTGGAGTGCGCTCCCAAATTAAAGGGGCAAGGAATACCCTGAAGATTATAAGCCAGGGCGATAGTATCAATTATCCAATGAGACATCCTCTGCTTAGTGACAGCTTTCCCTTTCTGCTGGCCACCATAACAAACAAAGAGCTGGTCTGAGGTCCTGAGGCTTTGCGTGCGAACCACGTAGAGTCGCAGTGCGCGTACGGGGCACAACAAAGCCATGGTTGGGTCTGCGTCCTCCGGGGGGCAGCGCTTGCAAGCTCACCACCTTATCTCTGAAGGGAGTGGTGGGAACTTTGGGCACGTAGCCTGGTCTGGGTCTCAGTGAGACAGCAGGACCAAGCTAAAAGCACGAATCGTCAACAGAGAATGCATGTAAATCCCCTACTCTTCTTCATGGAGGCCAATGCTATCAGGGTCAGAGTTTTCATTGATAAAAACCTCAGACTCGTAGACTGCAAAGGCTCAAAAGGGAGACCTGAAGGCTTCAGCACCATGGACAGGTCTCAGGAGGAAAGAGGGAGGGCGCGAGGGGTTTAGCCTGCGAGCGCCTCTTAAATGTAATAATTAAATCATGCTGGCCAACTGATCTGCCGTTGATAAGAGAGTGATGAGCAGAAATAGCGGCGATATCAACTTTAATGGCGGAGGGACAGCCTACCATCTAACCTATGTTAAAGATATAAAAGCACAATGTTAATGGGCATTCTCTGGGGTCCTCGCGTTGCGAAGAGCACCGGGTGACGAGAAAGGTTTCTTTAAGCGCGTAAGCCCGTCTTGTGGACGGTGCTCGAACCGCGTCGATGGTGTTAGATACCGTTTGCGATAAATCACCTAAACCTTGCGCGCGCTCAACGACCATACATGGAAATCCCACAGGTCGGGGCGCGGGTGCCATAATGTGCCCCTTCCTTGAGAAAGAAAGTCTTTCCTCAGGGGAAATCGTCAGGGAGGGGCTGTCGCGAGGAGCATTAACTCTGAAACCCAATCCAGTACGGGGCGACTAATAAAAGGCTCTCCTCGTCCTGCCTGACTTTGCACAGTGTCTGCGCAATAAAGCTCACTGGAAGGAATGCGTATTTACGCACCCCCCGCGGCCAGCTGTGTGCCAACGCATCCACGCCGAGGCTGCCCTCGGTTAGTGAATAAAATAGGCGACAGTGGGTATCGTCCGGCGACGCAAACAGATCTATCTACGCACAACCGAACTTCTTCCAAATTAGCTGGACCGTCTGGGGGTGGAGTCGCCATTCGCCGGGGGCGCAGCTCGAGAAAGCGCGTCCGCTGCTGTATTGAGCGAGCCCGGAATGTGAATGGCACGAAGGGACCTCAGATGCTTCTGACTCCAAAGGAGGAGATGACGAGCGAGATGCGACAGGTGACGAGAGCGCAAAACCGCCTTAACGGTAAATAACGCAACAGTCGCAATGTTATTGGTGTCGGCTAATACATCCTTCCCTCGCATCTCCATAGCGGAGCGTACAAGTCCCGGATATACAGCGCACCGCTCGCGGCAGTTGGGGTGTTATGCACACCCCTGAGACTGCAAGCCCGTCATACGTGGCTGATCATCCCGTGCTGAGGGCATTGCAATATACAGAATGCCAGGAGACCCCTCAGGGGCATATCTTCTATCGGAAATGCCGGGTCTACCACAGGGAAAAATTTAAATGACACGCAGGTGCAATGTTTACACGGTGTATGTCGGTGTGCCACGCTCTCCTCGAGACTCGATCGTAAGCCAATGCTGAAGCGGTCTCATATGAAGCAGCTCGGGCGGCGTCACAGCCGCAGCATGCTGTCATATGTCCAGGAGCTTCTGAAATTGTTTCAGAGGGACCGCGTACTTCCCTCGAATTAAACCGAGGCAAGTCAGAACTGACTGGTTGCGCGCTCTTGTTAAACACGCCAATTAGTCGATCGAGTCTTATTTCCATACTGAGAAAAAGGATCCTCTGCACGGGGCAAAGTTGCTCTTTCCCAGACGACCTGAAGACTTAAACGAGCGAGATGCCGAAGCATTAACTCTCTGTGTTCGCGCACGTCTGCCAAGAACGGGCTATTATAAGTCGACGTAGAAAAAAGCAGAATGCGAACAACGCTCTCTCTCTGACATCTTAATGCCGTGACTACACATGGAGACACGGAGAGAGAGAGAGACAGCTCGAATGGTGTACTTAGTATTAATATGCCCACCCCACGACGCAGAGCGAAAAACGGTCTAAAGCGAGGGGAGATGGACACATAAGTACATGTCTTACAGGTCTAAGGCTGCAAACCGATCTGAATATTGAAATACGAGCCTCGGCGTTATCATCCAAAAAGAACACCTGCGTAGAGCCGGTGCGTAAATCAAATCGATCGTAACCCGCCGCGTATTTTGGGTACTATGAGATAAAGGCTGGAAAAACCCTATCATCATCATCATCTCGGTAAGAGGGACCGGCTCGAACATCCTTCGCCAACAGGATATCGATCTTTGCACGCAGAACATGTGCATCGGACGCTTTCACTACAGTGAAACGAAAGCCCGAACTTTGGGGGTGTGCCGGATTCGTAACCGAGGCGGATCGTGCGTAAAACCCAACGAAACGGGCTGGGAACTGAAGCCAAGCACCCAGGCACCGTACGAGGAGAAATAACGACACTACCGAAGTACCCGCGGTGGGGCAGCGAAGCGAGACAGGTGGGACTGCCGGTGCGTCTGCTGTGACAGCATAAACATCTACAGTATGTGTGTGTGACACTGACCTGAGCCCGCTGAGGGTAACGGTCATCTGGTCTCCTCTACGGAGAGCGCAGACTCCGATGAGGGTGCTGGTGGTCCGGTCTCCTCAGCGGAGAGCTCGGACTCCTCAGGTCACCCGCTGGCGATAGAGGAGAGGTAGGGGAGCTGGTGTGTACCCGCTCACGGCTCTCTCGATCCTCCGGAGACCTAGAGAGGGAAGAGGAATGCACTCTTATGTGTGGTTAAGTGGGTACCGGCGAAACAGCCGGTGGAACATATGTAAACCAAGGATTTTCCACCCGACCCTCTATCGGGGGAAGGAGCTCCATCTCCTGAAGAGTGATCCTCTGCCAATCCGGGTCGCCCTTCACTGGCCACTTAAACTCCCGAATTTCACGGGAAGCGGCTAAGCGGGCGGGGCGAGCTGCTGACGACCGGTTCCCCTGCGCTGCCGAGATGGGGTCCGAGGAGGGGAACGGAGGTGGTCGCCGCAGGACGCCGACGGCGAGAGGCAGACTGAGGAGCCGGCGTGGTGGACCAAGGGCAGCTCTCTTCCGCCGGGGCATGACCTAGGAGATCGCCTCAGTCTGCGCAGCGGAGCTGTACGACTCCCCTGGCTCGCCGAAGAGGCCGGTCTGTGAGACAGGAGCATTCAAGTTGTTCTCGTCTGCGTCCGTCATGTCAGCCAGACACAGCCAAAGGTGGCGATCTTGAACCACTGTGGTGGACATCGCACGACTGAAGGTCGCGGGCTCCCTCGTAAATCCTTGTGAGCCTGCAGCAACGTTATTGCGTGCAGGGCCGAAGCCGCCTCTCCGGCATGCCTGATGGGCAGCGTCCGTGACCGGACGACTGTCTACAAACACGGGAGGGAAGGGTTGGGTGGTCCCTCCAGGAACGCATCCCGCTCCACTGAAGGGGTCCCCTTAGCGGCTCCGTTGGTGAGGGAGGTGAGGGGTGAAGCTGAACGGCCGGACGGCCGCAAATCACGTCAGCTCTTCGTGCCGTCGGGAAAGAAAGGCACAGGAGGAGAGGACCGAGAGGCCCGAGCAGCTCCGAAGTACCAATCATGTGGGCGGGACGGTTCGGGCGGAGAGGGGTTAACCTTTCCAGCTCTACCGTCTCCGCCGCTCGCGGGCACGGCCGCCATCTCCGGAACGACTCTGCCTCGGAGGAAAAATGGACACCCCTCTGATGCTGCAGAAGTGACGGGACCAGAAGGAGGTCCAATGGATTCGGCAGACATCGTAGAACACGACTCTGCAGTCTCCACCGGAGCCTCAACCGGCTGAGGATGAGAAGGCCGGTAGGTGGAGGACGCATCCTCCGTCCTACTCAGCGTAGTGACGCGAAGGGCGCCCTGCGAGCGCTTGACAGCCGCACCATGGCGGCGTCAGCACTGCAAAGGCGCGGACAGCGTTCCCGTAGAAACGACAGTCGTCTCCGCAATCCAAGAGGGTTATGCTCTCACAGAGAGAACAGAAACTCTCCACGAACGCAGCCCCGGAGAGCTCGATGCCTGAGCACGAAGACAGCGCTCGTGACCGTCACTGGAACCCTTATACTTCTCGCATCCAAGATCGCACGGCGAAAAGCTATCCTGAAAAGGACGCTGATCTCCGCATATACGAGAGAGTGGCTGCCTTTAACAAGGCACAAAGCTCTCTCGTATCACTCTTTTAGGGAAATTCACTCAGATGCTTAGTTGATGAGCGCACAGGAAGGCAACGCACACACTGAACTCAAAACAATAAACAGATGTAGAGCCGTGGAATAAGCGAAGCGTCCGCTGTGATACTGCTAGTTCAACCAACTTCAGCAATCAAATCCCAACAGAGTAAAGTAGCTTCTCAGTAGCAGATAAAGCCGGCTTTCGAAGCGAAAAAGCTATTTTCCCTATTTGCACCTGCTGCTTATAAAGGCACCTGGCGGGGCGGCGCCAGCATTATGCAAATATCTCAATGCCAAGTTCATTGGCGTTTTAGTAGTATACGAAGCAGATTGGTCTCTCTAAGCGAGTTCCCAATTCGTCGGTCACGACGTGACGTCGTAGTGACCGACTGAAAGGGAATTCCTGAAGCTTAATAATACAAGTTTAAGCTCCTACAGAGACATCGGAGGGAAAGCAGTGTCCTGGAAACACGTAGCATTTCAAGTTGGCATGTCAAGTGTGTTTAAAGTCAGGTAGCTTGTTGTAGGTATGCAGCTTAAGTTACGTGAATTGGAGACGAGAAACATCAGCGTCTGTATTTCTCATCCACTATTTAACCCAAATGTAAATACTGTAATGTATAGTAAAGGTGGAAAAACAATGAAATGACTAGATGTTAAGAACTCCCGCTAAAAGTTTTGAAAACTCCGCCTACTTTGGTCTGGCCAGCAGAGCACCAATCACTTAGCTGCGCTGAACCCAGCAGCGAGTGCAGCGCACACCGGCTCCTATGTGAAAACCCCATATACCGTCAAACTGACGTCATCAGAGAAGGATTGCCTCTAATTTAAATTAAACAATTGTGAAAAGCATGATAAATATGAAATTAAATAGAATTTTAATACATTTTCAGATTTTGATTAGTTTGTGAGGGCACATGAATATTAAAAAAAAAAAAATTAGGAACAGTGCAATATTCCATAAAAATACGAATTGTTAGTTTTTATTTCAAGGCGATTTGGCTGAGATGCATTTTTTGTTAAAACTTTTTTTTGCAATTCCATTTTGCGCAACTAGTTGAAAAACTACACATAATTCACTGCATACTCAATACAGCTTACTCAGGTGTTATCATTTATTTCTCACACAAGCACATTCTTTTTCTGATTTAAAACGTCACAATACTTCAATAATAATAATTTTAATATCATGTGCCTGAATAACTATAGCCTTACAAAACACTGTAGTAAACCTCAAGGTTTGACGCTCTGACAGACATGAACTAAAAATCAACCTCTCATACATCGGTTATTGATTTCACACTACTACAGTTGTTACTAGAATCGTTGCAGAAGTGCAGGTCACCAGTCAATAAACCACCTCTCAAGAGCAGTTTTATCCCCGTCAGGAGCCTGTTGCTACATGTCAGTAAGTGGGATAAGCAACACTTCACCAAAAAGATACACAACACCCTGCACATATAAGCATTTTTAAGAAGTCTGACATGTTTGACCTTTTCTGAAACGTTTGAAGAAGGCCTTGAGAAGAAGCCTTCACACGTCACCATGTTTTTTCCTGGTTGAGGGTTCTTGGAAGCTTTCAGGGTCACGCTTAGCATATTGAAAATATTTCTTTTGTCCAAATAGGACTAACACTGGTACTGTAGAATTATCTGATGAATATTTATGGTGCCTCTGAATTACACATGACACTGAAACATGCATTATAGACAATAAAAGAAATGAGTCAATCGGAATAGTCAATGAAAACTAACAATTGTAGGGCACAGCTTGATTTCTGTCAACTGGGATTTGATGGGTCCTCCATATCAGTATGAACCACACAGCTAGCTGGATGTATTTGTACTGTATATGTGGCTGAAGTGGAGGAAATAAAATACAAGAGGGTTACAAAAGGAGAAATGATTACTGTGGGTTTACACCAGCTGCGTTTGAGGCATCAAATTCGCTTGTACCGCGTCTAGTTTGCCGCTCGAACATTTGGAGTTTTCTCGCTTCATTCGCGCGTGAAATTTTAGTCATCATGACATTCATGTGGAAATTTGCATCATGTGAGAGGCTTCTGCGACTCTGATCACTTTCTGTAATCACGTCACTACTAGCGCAAGCTCCTGATTGGTTAACACTGTGTGTTTTTCCGCCAAAGTAAAAAATTTTCAACTTGCGCATTTCCTCTGGCTATGCTCTATTCACGCGACTAGACGCGTGAATGAGGCAGAATCGTGTCTAACACGCTTCGCTAAACGCCTCATTCGCACAGCGAGACCTCCTGATGCGTGTCAACGTGTCTTTACATTGACTTAACATTGAAATTATTTGCGCTTGATGCCTCTACCGTGGCTGGTCTGAACACAGCATTAGGCTGACACACAAGACTCACATTTGCTCTCCATCTAATCTCATTACTGTCTAAGATTCTGAAAAATTAAAAATTAAAATTCTTATTAATTTAACAATTGATCAAATTTATTTGAAAAAGATCGGTGTACACAATAATATCAGGAAATTAGTAAGATCAGTATTGACTTTTTAATAAAAATTAGATCCTTCTGAAGTGTTGCTTTGTTTCTGTAGGTGCGACTCCTGTATTGCTCACAGGAAGAGGCGGAGCACATTTTTAAGGCAGCGTGGGCATCAGGTCAGGCGACCCCTTCCCACATGTGGTTTGCAGTTGGACCAGGTCTGTCAGGACTAGGTCTGGAAGGTCTACCCAAGGCTCTGTTTGCAGTGCGACCCCAGGGATGGAGGGACGAACCTCGGCGGCGTATCGCAAAGGGAGTGTCGGTACTGACGCATGGCGCCATGGCTTTACGTAGGGAGTACGGTGGGGCTAGAGGGACGAGCTTTGCTGGAAACTGTGTGATGGATGGAAACCAAACTCGGAGGGTGCCAGATAGGATCAGGTGAGAAACTTGTTTTTGTTTGATATGATTTTAACCGTCACGCGGAGGTGGGGGGTTTGGACCATATTGATCTGCTCTAGAAAAAATACTAATTAAATTCCCGGCTGCTTTTGAAACGATAAAAGTATTGACGTATGCGCAGACTAGACTCACTCCATTAAAAATAACAAACAATGTTGGATCATTTAATAAATATTTATTGCACTTTGTTGCGGGCTTGGTAATACATCCACACAACTTACATAAACAAAAATCTTTTGTTTTTTCAAGCCCTGCATCAACGATGTTAAATATGCATGAACACTACATTGGCTTTGTACTGTTGAAGAAAATTGCCTTAAACTGGGAACATCATTGGCGGCAAAATAAAAATCTCTAATGAGTATCTAAAATGCCGAGCTGCAATGAATAGCAATGCCAAATAGCGCAAATGTGATGACTGCATCAAAACTCTCTGTTGTCTGTTTCCTGGCTTTTCTGTCCTTGTTTTTCATCCCAGAGCCAGATGACTTCACATGCTTTCACTAACACACCCACCTGCATTTGATGGGTGTTTGACAGCCCATTCTGCAGGGATTTGCAGCCTGTCAGTCATGTTTTCCACAAATCACTCAATTTTCAAAAAACGGTGGCCTCGAACAGCACCATCAACTTGTTTCTTATTGGGGGAGCGCTCACAAAAGTGTTCCTGTCAGTCAGGTGTGAACTGAGGGAATCATAAATCTTCTTCCCACCTTCAAAAGTCAGTCATTAAATATGACATCAGGTGACAAAGCTTAGTTAACTGCCAACCGGCCAGTTAGTTTCCACATTAAGTGTTATCTCTAGCCCACTTTGCCACCACTTATTATTATTAAGATATTGTTTGAGCTCTGCGTACTAGGAGGAAACAAGATGACCCAACTTTATCCTTTACTTGAAAGGGTTTTGCATTCCTACCTTAAAATGTTGCAACATCTATTTCTAAAGGGCAGCATCACGCTGGTGCAAGAAGTCGTAGACCTTTAGAATTGTTGCTGTGTTTTGGGATTTAATGGTTTTTCCATTGATCTCTGTTCATTAGTGCTAAGCACAGAATCTACAGTTTACATCATTTACAGTTAGATCATTTTTCTTATTTAATTTTTTGCCTTTTTGTTTTAAAACCACAAGCTATAAACACTTGGATCTTAGGGGCAATTTACATCAACATCATAAACAGGAAAGTTTGTATGTGTTCTGGCTGTTTGATTACAAGACAACAGTGTTTGAAGACGAATTTCAAAGTGCAAGTTTTTGATCATCATAACGATGGCTTGTTGTCTTCATGTCAATCTGTGGTACCGGTGATGTCATGCACATGTGTTGTATAACCGAAAACAACAGTGGTGGCCTACAGGAATGTGTTTGTTTTGCTCTGAGTTTTGTAATGCTTAACTTTGGTGCTTTTAAGTCCAGGGTCACTTAGTAATAAACGCATCGTCCGTCTAAACAAAGCTGCTCGATGCTTTCGCCCACTTGTTTGTTTGTATTTATTGCTCTGTGGAAGAATGTTTATGTGCGCAGGCATGTACCATAGTGTTTCATTAGAAAGTAACATCACCATGACACCCAATGCAGCGTATAAAGTCATCTTCGTGGTTCTGTGTAAATGTCAGGGTTCCCACGGGTCATGGAATTTTTGGAATAGCATGGAATTTTAAAAGGTCTATTCCGCTTAAAATTTTTGTTTGCATTTGTTTTTTTATATAATCATCTTGTTAAGTTGTGATGTAAGGAATGCCGTTTCCGGGTCCAAGCTTTCATTGATTTCAAGCAAGACATCAGCCGGTTTATTGGCATTGTTTATTTATTTCATGTTTATTTCATTTATTTTGTGAAATTTTTCAAAAACGCAAATACAAAGCTTCTCCTTTTTTCACTACATTGTTGTTGTGTAAACATAGCCTTTTGGGCCAGATTTACTAACAGCTAACTTAAAAAAATCATTTTGTTTATAATTTTAAATAACGACTGACCTTTTGCATATGGATTTCTAGGAGTACACAAAAATTATGGGAGGATAGTATTTAAATAATTCACACAACGCGATTTACTAAGGTTAGTGCAGGTGAAATTGTTGCAATTGTTGCCGACAGGAGGCGGCATCGCAGAGATTAAAGAGCACATGGTACAAGGAAGAGGATTTTTCCCACACATAACAGTTTATTTGGAATGCTAGGCTGTGTATCGCCAACAATTTCCCGATACGATACGCATCCCGATGCAAGGCCACGATATGATACACATTACGATACAATACTATTTTGATATTTTGTTCAGAAGTTAGTAACATTATTATTAATATAATTAACTGTTTATTGTACATTGAATAAGCATTGTTGTAACAGCTGTGTTTTTGCCATTCATTTATATTTATTTGCATTTGGGTTAACTCGTAGAAATACTTAATTTTAAGTTAGTACTTATGTTTTTTTTTTCAAAGCAGTTTTACAAAGATAGTGCCTTACTCTAGGTATTATATATGTCTCTCATTTAATTATTCTATATCTATGAATATACATATAAACATGCAGTCAGACTTAATACTATTTAATATAAATATATAGTTTGAAGTAGCTCTCTATGTCTCCTCTAGACGTACATATTTCAGATGCAGCTCTTTGTCGTGTTTCTTCTCACGACAGTGCGTTAGTACTGTTTTATAAGAGAGTGGCTAATAAAGCCCTTTGCAGTAGTATAGGCTAAGATATCTCTGTTTTCTGAACTCATTGATTTTAAATACACACTCACGCGAGAGAGAGTAGCCTATGCAGCGTGCAACTTGTACAGACGCGTGCACCCGCGAGACGGACACGGAAAGTGAAAGTGTACCCCGCTACCTTTCACTCTACCTACTCTGCGAGTCACATATGGACCTTTCCATATGGACCATGGATCAACAGCGATTCGTCACGCTACATTCAAAAGTGCATCCGAATCGATACGGAAGGTGCTGTATGGCCTTCATGATGATGTATCGTCGGATCGGTATTTTGAACAGAGCACTAAGGAACATATTATTCAAAAAATATTTTTGCCAAGCCATGATATGTGCCTAGAAAATGTCACACAATACATTTTAAAACTTATAAACCTTCACTTTTTAGTGTACTATGGGTTATTTAGCTGTGATTTTACACTCCGCACTTTCAGCTGCGATGATGTCCATGGTATCATTCGCATCACTGGTCATTATGGAAATGAGCTGTTGCGCCTTTTTAGTAAATATCCTGCAGATATTACTACTCCCATCTGCGCTTTTTTGAAATTGCGCTCTTATGCTAATTTGCCCCATTTACTAAATCTGGTCCTAAGTGTCTTATTTTCTGTGATCCACATCTGGTCTTAGTGACCTTTACTTAAATTTACATTTATGCATTTGGCAAACGCTTTAATTCAAAGCCGCTTACCGCGCGTCACAAGGTATAAATTATTATTAGTATGTATTATAAACAAGAAGTGAAGCCACTGAAGAATTCGAGCTGCCACCCTGGTATTCCCAACCGACAAAGGGCGTCATTGACTTACATTCAAAATCATGATCTAAATTCACCCGGTCTACAGCGTATCCGTCGCACAAGATTAATTTTGTGATATGTGTACGTAAATTATTTGTTACATCTGATGTTATTTGCAATGTTTATGTTTTAATCGGGCGTGATAAGGGACGTTAAGGTGAGTGTGTCTGCTGCATTCTGTTGTAATGACACAGGTGTAAATAAAGTTTTTTGACATTAAGGTAAACGGTCAGCTATTTTTCCGAGTTGTAAAGTAAACTTATATTCTATTAGCCTTCCGCCCTCCTATGTGCTTCTGCTTAATTTTCATTTCGCTTCAGTACAAATGAAATGAATGTACGAGAGTCTGGTTGGACCAGGCTAATATTCTATGGCCTTTAATAACCACAGCAGCAGCGAAATTGGGTGTTGTTTTTATATTGCTGAATCAAGTTTGATACTGTAATGAAGATGAATGTATAGTTTCTTACTGTTTAAAAAGCAAATTTTTCAACTTTTAATAAATAAATGTACATGCTTAGGACGTTTACATTGTAATAATGTACAGTGAGACTTCAGATATAAAACAAAGACTGATAAAGTACTGTTTTATCATTGAAATCTGATAACATTCTATTAATTTAATAGAATGTTTGGGCATACCAATATGGCGGCGTGGTGGCTTCACAATTGTGACGTCATGCGCAATCAAGTAATTTATCTAGATCAGTGGTTTAAGCCAATGACCTTTTGCGCTGCCAATGCAATGTTCTACCTCTGAGCTATTAGCTGAATGGTCAGAGTAGCTCTTACCGTCTAAACCATTGATTATCCATTTTAACTAAAAAGCAACTGATTTGAAACTGAGGAGTAAAGAAAAATGAACAGGGATCATCAGTCTAATACAAACTATTACAATTATGAATAGACTTCACGTTAGGTAAAAATAAATATTACTCTGATTTGTATTTCTTTCCTTTATATTCTTTCCTTCAAACAGGCGTGATCTTACAGTCCAGCCAACAGAACAGACCTACAGATGAACACAGTTGCGGTGTATTATTCAGATATGACCTTGGACCGTCACACCATATTACAATCTGATGTGAGAACAGCACAATCTACCGTCTGTAGATTAAATATGAATGCAGATGTGCTCAAAGCTGTTTTTAAATCAGTCATTAAAGGCAGACACTGGAAGGATGTGAAGATCAGAGTGCTTACAGTACATTACAATGAGTAAGCATATTGCTACAGACTTGTTGCCCCCTACTGCTAACTTTTTGTTACTGCTTAAGGTAATGGAGTGTGATGAATGCTCACCTGCATTCCAGCCCAGTCGGCAACACTGCCTCTCACCTTTCAATGTGCATTTTTTTTTGGGGGGGGGGGTAAATTTATGTCTTCTCTCTTTCTAAATCTATAATTATATGGGATGGTAAAGTAGTTGCACACTTTAGCATCTTAGCAGATGTCATCTATTGATTGTATCAAAAGTACTGCATATTTGGACATCACTCATTTGACATACTGCTTAAAGAAGGCTATATAGTAGGGAAGCATGCAAATGTGGCTTGCTCTCTCTTTCTAATTCCACCTCTTTATCTCGTCATACTCTCAGTTTTGGTCTCCTCCATATCTCACCTCTTTTGTTGTCCCTCACGTTCTCATCCCTTCATTTTTCCTCTCCATTCCTAGCTTCCCTCTAAAGAGGCACGCATGCAGTGTCGTTTTGCATGTAAATAGGATAATTGGGTTTGGTGCACAGGGAAATATCACAGACTGCCACCAGAGCAACAGATCTCCCAGACGCCTCGGCTTTACCCTCACTCAATCTCGCCCTCGCTCACCCTCCAGTGTTATTTACTTGCACGCTCGCTTATGGATTCGCTCACTCGCTCATTCAAGGTCTACTCCATCTCTCACGTTCTCACTTCGACGCCCACTTCCTCTCATTAACTTGTGCTGTCTGTACAGAATGCGCTATTGAAAAATCTTTAGCCAACTTCCTCCCTCGTTCTCTTTGGCTGTCTTTTATAGATGCTAAATGATACAGTGTGCGTTTTGGGCATTAGGCACGTTTTAATGTTGCCACCTTAACAGCATTTCTCAGTGTCATGGGCACATTTGAATGTCGCTGCTTACACTAGGATGCATCTTTGGGAAGCATAGGCATGTTTAAAGGTTTCTGCTTAGACAGCGTTTTTAGGCATCATGGGCACATTTAAATGTTTCTGCCTATACAGCATTATAGCCAAGCCGTATAACACCATAGGCTAAGTTGTAATGTTCCTACGTGAATTGCATTTGTGGGCACTTTTAGGCATTAATAACACTTTCGAAGCTTTGGGCGTTATGAGTACGTTCAATCATTCCTACATTGACAAATTTTTAATCATTATAGATACATTAGAGCATGCCTACAGTACAGATTGCACTTTTGGGGAGCTTTTTGGGCTCAGCAGATATCCTTTCATAATACTGTAGATATTATTTTGGGCATCAGAATGGTTTATCAATTCGGTCAGCATACGAATGTTCCTACCCAGCAAGAAAAAGCCGCCATTTTACCGTCTAGCTTAGCTATAGACCAGACGTAGTACGGCTATGAATAACCCACTTCAAGCCAAAATAAACTTTTTTCATTGCTAAAAACAACATTATTTTGTGTATTTGGTATAATACAATATGTTTGCATGGTTTATGGTTCAAAACACATTATTTCACATACCGTACATTTTTGTAGCTCCAGATTTCTTTGTCTTTTTGAAACGCACTCATTTTGTTATGCTGATCTGTATGTTTTGATTGGTCTAAATACCTCTGACGTCAACCGGAAATGTGACGCTTCTTACCATGTTTGAAAGATTTGGTTGTGAGTCCAAGCGGGAGGAATTATGATAATGTCGGTCTAGTCCACATCACCAATCCCAGGAAGGAAACTGTTGCATACAATCCATGTATTTGTTGTAGTCCAAGAAAACAGATTTACGTTGGAGACAATAACTTGTGTCATCATATACTTTGGGGTTTGTACCTATTGCATATCAATAACATGTACTAATACACACTAGTGGTGATATTATTTGGATATTGGTGGAATTGGCTGGATCGGATATTGTAGAAGTCGGGGAGTACGATCCCATCTGATACCAACACGGACTTTGTCATGGCAACTTGCCGTAAAGCGCAACTTGCTGAGCAACATGAATTTGCACAAAGTTGCACTTTAATTGTCCAAAGTTACACCTATAACTTATACTTGTGAAATTAATAGAAAATATTTCAATAGAAAAAAAAATATATATATATAATATGTGTGTGTGTGTGTGTGTATTTACATTATATTGAAAAGTAAACCTTATCATGGTTTTACTACAGAGAAAGTTACATTCCTGTTGAACATTCCTACAAGGCTCATTATGTGGCTCATTATGCACTTCTTTTGTTCCTCAGCTGTCAATCACTGATTATTCAGGAGCTTTCCCGCCTCCACGCATACAGCCTTTCCCAGGCAAAAGTGTCTTAGAAATTGTAAATCAATATATTGTTTTATGTGAATGAGTAGGCCGAATGATTTTCACATCATTTTGAAGAAAAAACTCTAGACTACTAGATCCTGTTTTGAAAAGTCTTGGGAAATCATGTTTAGAATGAGTTTTGTGGACTTATATCAGTGACTTAAAAATTTTGCTTTTTCAAAAAACACGCATAAAAAAATTTTTTGTACATAGATGTTGATTATATAAAATTGTAGCCCAGTTTGTGCTGAACACTGTGTTGTGAGACTTTTGCCATTAATATGTTTTTAAGCAACTGAAAAAAACACAAATGTCAGTGCATGTCAAAACTTCCCAAGGGCCCTAAAACCCCTTAGACCCCAGAGGGTTAAATTTAATTTTCATTTTTTTGTGCTGACTAACTAAAAATGTTGCTACTAGTCTGTTTGACATATTTAAATAAAAATGAAGCAGCAGTATTGCACAATGTTTCATTGAGTCTTGAATTTGCACAGTATTTGTTGCACAGTAAAAGATTTGAGTTCTGTAGCTCTGTTTAAGCTTTTTGTAGGGCTAACAAATGTGTTATTGCAGCTTAATTGATTAAAAGGGCGATAGAGATGATGTTGGATATCGACACATACTCAAGGTTCTGTTATCGACATCGGTATCAGAAATTAAATAGTAGTATCGGCGCAGCACTTATACACACCTACACACCAAAGGAGAAGTAAAATCGTGAATCAGATAATTGGTCCTCTTTAATTAATTGCATACTGTTTTTGCCAAAATAACTTAAGAGATGAATGATTAGGGTTGCAAAATTCTGGAAATTTTCAAGGCTGAAAACTTTCAACGGGAGTTCAGGGGAATATATGGGAATTAATGGGAATAAAATGTGAAAAAAAAACAGCAAAGCTGCCTATAACAGGGAGCTTAAATTTAATGAAACAAAATTTACCAAATATTTTTTTTAAAGATTTAAAGCAATTTCAGTTATATTTTTTCCATGCACATTTCTCAGTCGCATGCACAAAGCACACTTCTTACTGAAGGGCCCTTGAGGCCACATGGGAGGATTTTTGATCAAACGAATCCAGGCTTGATGAGTGTAAGTATCAGGATTCTTCAAATATTTGTATTACTTTGCATGCATGTCTGCTTATGAATAGATTAAATGTTTATTTATGTACTTTGTATATGATATCGTTTTGGTAAATCTCCCTAATTTATAATAATCAATTCCCATTAATTCCCATTAAAGGTATTGCGGAAGATTTTCTTTTTCCAGGTGAATCATCAAGACTATTGGTCATCCCAATCTTTCTGGTGGTATGTTGACGTAAGGCCGTTGTACGTGCTCGTCCCTAGGTTCGCTTTCTGCACATGCGCACTTTCAGGTGTGGTGGTCTACGGTTTCAGCCATTCATTGAAGCTCGTGTTCTCATCTTGTTTTTTCAAAATGTCGCAAGAGAAAAAGTGTCTACAAACTGTATGACAAGAAGAAGAAAAAAACAAGACCAGAGTGTTTTTCGGAGACTATTTCACAAGCACAGGTTGGGCTTCCCACGCAAAGTTTCTACTCGACAGGTAAAGTTTGGCATGCTATTTTGAGAAATCCATTTAAAATTACCGCTAGAAAAAGTTGATGTAAGCTATGAATAGCGAAGCTAGCCCTGGCATAAGTCACAAACCGTGCAGACATGGTAAACATGCCGACAGCTACTTGTAAACAGACCGAAGAGAAGATGCTTTCTCTCGTGCACACGTTTAATAGGCGTTCCCTCTCTGGAGCAGGTAGAGTGTTGCGCATGTGCATTATTTTTTTTAAATGTGAAGGGGTGGTTCTTTTTAAAAATTCGTGAAAATCTTCCGCTATAACTTTAAGTTGACTCATCCCCAGATGAATTTCCCATGTAAAGTTTCCAGAAATTTTCCACCCATTTGCAACCCTATGCATGATATTCAATAGTGATTATAAGGTGTTTATGTTCATTCATTTATTTATTTCATTTTTGGGCTATGTTTAGACGTCTATTAAATTTTCCCTGACATCTTGTTTTAGCCAAGACGTCTGGGCTGTGTTTGGACAGCTGTTAGACATCTTTTAAACTCATAAATGCTTGCTGGGTATCTAGCCAGCATTCGCAGCTTTTCTCTAATGAGCATCAGTTTCGAAATTGGGCCTATGATTTCCAAAATTCTGTCTAGGTTGGCAGCTTGCTAGACTTTGAAACACAACCTCTTTCAGTCTTTCGAAGAAACCCATAGGCTAGCCATAACGCCAGTGTGTACAGCCATGACGGCCTCTCTTTGACACACATGCACAGCTGCTGAAGAGGGCAATACCTCTGCTTATCACCATACTAATGGCGCTTTAATGGACACATTAAAACCCCTCAAATGTTTCTGATGTTTAACGCTCCACTCCCTATCTCTACCCCCTTTCATTTCTCTCTGTCTCGTTCTCCATTTCCCCGTCTGTCAACGTGCGCTAATCCACACCACATCGCTGTCTTCTCATGTCCTCGGGCACTGCATCTCTGAATGCTGTCGTAGTATATGCTGTATTGTATGTCTCTTGTTCCTTGTGTCTCTATGATTTTGTGTTTTCCTTTTTGTATGTCGGTACATCTGTGCAACGTTTCCATTAAATGTCTCTCTCTTCCATTGCGAAGACACGTGTGACATCTGTATTCGTATACGTGCCGTGCTTTAGGTTGTTTGTTCACCCCACAATGTAAGGCATTAGCGGAACACATGTAATGTCAATGGCTGTGTCGCTATGACAACCTCGCAGGGGTCTGGAGCTTGAGAACGGGAAAAGTGAGAGTGCTGGTATTACAGAGTCAAGACTGTTAAGACTGTCACGCTCTACATTGCAATCCTCAAGCGCGTGCGAGATAAATTAATCATGCTATATTGGACTTTATTGCCCATCCGTATAAGATACTGCGTGTGGGCGATCGAAGAAACGCTAGATCGAATGCTTAATGTATTGATGCTTGGGTTTAGGTATGATTGCTTTAAACATCGTGGTATATGCGTCCTTTATGGGAAATGTGCCATGCAAAATGAACAGCATCATTCATAATCTATATTTCATATTCCTTGAAGCATTTAGCCCTTTCATTCCTTAAGAAGAAGGAATGAAGTTTGGCCAAGCAATACAGTTCACATTCAATTAAATGGGGCATTAAACCGAGAGCCATCCGTACTTATCATTCCCACCAACACTGTGAAATGAACATGATCTCTTATATAGAGCCTGACATAAATTATGGATCAGATATCAAATACAATTTCTCCCAAAGACAGAAGCGGCAGGACTTATGAGACAAATCTCATAAAACGTCCCGGGCGTCCCGTGAAATGATGGCTTTAAATAAAAATGAAGGACGAGCTGGTAAAAGAGTATTTTTTTCTGGTCATTGCTGCGTCGACATTGAAAAGTAAGCCGCTGACAAACGCGGGATGAGAAGAGCATTTCGCGCGTGCGGAGGGAGAAAAATGATCTGTTGTGATGTTCGCGTTTTACGTCCCTTACTTTCCGAGTTTCTGCGCTACTCTCGGTCTCCTTGTTGTCATGGTGACTCACAAGAGCATCTCCGCAGCATCCTAAGAGCTCCAAACACTGAATATTGAAAACAGGGCACAGGGTGAGATGACTGCCACGTCCTGCCTCCGATCTGGAAGCTCGATTAAAGCGCAGCCGGAGCTCTAACTGCAGTGCCTTGGGGCATGTTGTGCATCCCCCAGTTCCTCCTCTTTAGATCCTTTATTGATTCATTCCTTTTTTGATGTTTATCCATTTTACGTTATCTTTGGTTTTTATCCATCCATGCTTATTTTTCCATACTGATGCATTAATGTATTATTTAAATGTTTTATTTATATATTTTTTGTAATGAATATGTGACACTGTCTGACTCAAGTCTTATAATCGAATAAGATAAGGAGCATCACATAGATTTCAATTTTTGACATGACCTTACTCAGTCAACATTAAAGATATCAAGGTTATATTTGAAGTGTTTGGTTCCAAAACGCAATAAATCCATTTTGACTAATTTCGGTAAAATGTGTTTTCAATACCAAGAAAGTGACAAGATGAAAACCACTATTTTCTGTTACAAAGTTTCACATAGCATCTTTAGGTTATGATAATCCATAATTTGATTTTCATATAATTTTTTCCTCAAAATGCAATAAATCCATGACAAGTTTTTTTAAATGCTATAAATCTATTGAATCAATATATAAATGTGCATTAATCTTTGCCATGTTACAGTATATTCATTTAGTTGGCTAGTGGTATACACTGATTAAAAAAATAAACAATAATGGCATTTATCAAAAACTTTGTCATATTAAGAACACTGGATCTCATTCACTAATATTTGCGTACGTTTTTCGTATTTATACGTACACTTGAACTATTCACGAAAACTTTCTGCCTAATTCACAACACGTGCGTACACACATGAATTTGTTCGTATACTTGTTCTTACGTTAGTGAATTTGGAGTGTTCTACGTGAGCGGCCGCGTGCACGAGGTTGGTAATTTGCATAAAACACGCCCAATCCAGCTCCATATAAGGGTTTTCCGCAGCGCAGGTCCACAGAAAATTTTAGAACAGTTTGTCATAAAAGCAAAAGAGCTTGAAAAGAAATCCATGACCTTATTTAAAGCAACACTATGTAGTTTCCATGTAAAAATGACTTACAGCTCCCCCATGTGGTTGAAAAGCGCAACAGTGCCTGGTATCAGACACTCTTCTGCTGGCAGTGGGAGGGGCGGGGCTGTGTTCTCTACCCTCCACCGCCACTTTCAGAGTGTGCTTGTAGCAGCTAGGAGGCTGCTCAGGTTGCAGCAACAGTACAATTTGTCCAGTTAAAAGTTGTTCTATCACTGAAATAATTTTAGAGACATTATTTAAAGGTAAAAAAAACTACATAGTGTTGCTTTAACAAATATGACATTTAATTAATTTGATAGAGACTCGCATCTGTATCTAAAATAAAACAGACAGGAGATCAAGTGATTGACGTTTGGACTTCTCATTAAATTTAAATGATGTTTACATTGGGCATCAAGTAGACGCTGTCATATAGATATTTAAAAAGTGAGGAAGGAAAGCGTGAAGATTTGTCATTATGTGCATCTTCTAAATAAGTAGGCTATAATAATGTATAATATAATGTATATAATAATAATAATAATATAGATCACGTATAATAAAATATAATACAGAAAATATTATAATATCAAATATAATTATGCAAATTTTATATATCAACATTATCATACACATTATAATTATTGCCTATTTGATTATAGTGTACATGATTATTGCTTACGATTGGTTTTAGCTTTTCTTAAATTTTTTCGTACATTTAGAAGACGAAGGTTTTTGTTGAATCACGATTTGGCGGTGAAAACATCCGTACGCACATCTCACACACAAATTTGTGTGTACACATGCTGAGTGAATGAGACCCACTGTCATTGCTGCTGTCATCCTTGTTACGTCGTTGCTGAACCTTTTTGACAGCGATCAGCTGTAAAATGTTTTGGTCCTGCTCGATTTTCATTGACTTCGAGTAAAATAATGGAAAGTTTTTCATAAGATCCCCTGGGGTCAATGTGTTAGCATGACAGAAGCTTGTTGCAACAAGCAACAGCCAACATTTTTCCGTCGCCTGAGTGCCTCTCATGTAAATTATTCGATTTTGATGGCTTACGTTTCTTCCCCGTCTCAGAAACCACCATAGGTTTAGCAATGCCATCAAAAGTATTATTTTGTTTATGTTTTTTTGTACAAAGTATATGAGGAAAACTAGGATTCAGTTTGTATTCAACATGCCGACATTGTTGTTTACAATGCGTGGAATGGTGCGCTGTGATTTGTTGAGTGGATTTATTGCATTCTGCAGAGAAGGAGGACTGGAATTTATTGTGTTTTGGAAAAAAAGATGACTGAATAAAGGATATCAGATTTTGCATAAAATTAAGAATTTACTTTTTAATACTGACCAGATACAATACTGATTTTGGCGGTAACAATAAAAAAAGGCATTTGTAGCATTTTGCATTTTGAAACCAAACCCTTCATTTTCACACAATGTCTATACATTATATAGGATGATTTTATGTACAAAACTCTCAATCACAAAAAATAGCTGTGTTTTTTTCACAGGCTGGGTCACATATTATTAAATAAATTCATCATAAATGTAATCTTTACCAGATCATTTTATTTTTGATCTATCCATTACCAGTCAATTTATCATAGCCATCTGCTTATTTGTCATTTTTCTCTTTGCTTATCATTTACTGTCACATTTATTTATTTATTCCACTAACCTTCATTTTGTATCCATTTATAAAACCATCCATCTTTTAAAATCTTATCTCCACAAATTCATTCATGAAGTTCTTACAGTCACCTCTATGCAAATTGTCCTCTCATCTATCCGTTCACTACTTTGTTCATTCTTTCATTTATTTATTCATTCATTCACGAAGGTCCGCCTGTGAATGCATCAATCTTTCCAAATTTTCATTTTGCTTTCGTTCATTATTCATGAATTCATAACTGTTGATATTTTACACCGTCCATCCACTCTTCTTTTTTTCTCTACTCATTGGTTCATTTTATTAACCAGTAAGGCAGTCCTTCTGTTTCTGTCTCACTGACAATTAATTTCATATTCATTGTGATTCAGTGTTGTCATTTTTGTTTAATGTTCAGGAGAAGAGGTTTACTTAAGAGTCCCTTAAGTATTCAGCACAACACACACACAAACACGCACACTAGCCAGAGTGGAGAGGTGGCTAATGGAAGGCCCATCTATCACTCTTTATCTGTCTCTGCTCGCTCTCCTTCTCTTTATCACTTTCACTCAGACTTCTTCTTTATCACCCTACTTTTTCTCCCTTCTCCTCCTGCAGGTTCTTCAGTAACATAACTCTATCCGGCCGGGACTATTCCTTCAATAATGACGGTTATCTGGCAAATCCGCTCTTGGATGTTATCTCCTACACTGCAGGAAGAGGCTGGGAGGAGGTAGGGGAGGAGCCATTAGTATGCTTAAATGTGTCTTGATATTCACGGTTGTCGTTAACTGCTTTAAATGCAGCACCCAGGCGAGCTCACATTTTGGCATGCCACTTAAAAGCAATATAAATGGGATGTGAAGAACGCATTTGAAACGGCACTGAAGGAAGTCGAAGAATAAATATATGCAAATTTACATTACATTACAATGCATTCTGGCCTGAGTTGCGTTGATTCGGTTCTTCATCTGTATTTTAATGTATAATAGATCTTGCGTAAGAGAACGAAATGTGCCAAAGTTTCAGGAGTATCAAAAAACAAATCGCAACTTTAAAGCGGTTTCATTTGCTTTTGACCTGCTAAAAACTTTTGGTTGTTAAATTAACTTCAAAATGATTAATTTACAGTTCATAGTTTCTGTTTTTAAAGTACATACTTTATAATTTCGTACTTACTGTTTCTTTTTTCCAATAACTCATATTGAATAACAAAAAGAAAATTGCTAAGGAAAGTGGACTTGAATGCAATTGAACGGCATTTACAGATGAGTGCACATAAAGCATTTCTTTGTGAATGTCAATAAGCAATAGGAGATTTTGCAAGAGGCATTTTGGTATTCGTGCACAGTTTGACACTTTGAAATGTCGGTCTAACAACTGTGCCAAGCGTTTAAGAAAACAGTAGAATACTAAAAACGCATTTTCTGTGCAATTTAGGTTGAATGCAAAATGCTTCTGTACCATTTTAATGAAATCTCATTATGGTTGTAGGTAGGTTGGTGGGAGAATGGAGTGCTACGTCTGCGTTACCCTCCGTGGTCCCGTTACGGGCCTTTTCTCAAGCCTCTTGATGATTCCCAGCACTTACGTGTGGTCACGCTAGAGGAAAGGCCCTTCGTTATCGTCGAACCCGCTGATCCTGGTACGGGCTCCTGCATCAGAGACTCTGTGCCGTGCCGTCTGCCGCTCAACAACAGGTCAGGGTTCAGTTTGGATTTTTCGACTAGAAATGTTCAACCTTTGAGGTTATCACTTTGGCGAATGTGCCAGTGAATATGCAGATGTTGCAAATTACTTTCGCATTACCCCAGGGGCATTCATTTCCCTTTCTGTCACTAGCACTGATGGAATTTAAATGAATTAGAAATGCAAGGAGAAATGGAAGTGGTTGATCAATGATAGGTTTGCATTAGTGCACTTTACTTCGTTTACTTAATTCAAATGGAAAATTTTCAAAGTTTCTCTGAATAAAAGAGTGCTAGGTGAATCTCACAGAAACTGTCAAGAATATCTTAAGGCCATATATTTGAATCCTACCATATAAGAAAAAGGAAAATAAAGCATCTTGGCAACATTATGATTTATTATGACAAGTTATATTTATGTGACCCTGACTGTGAAAGTCAATTTTGTTGATTGATTGTTTTTTTTACATAAAATCATTTTATATAATGTAAAGAACATTCTGTGAAAATATAACGTAAGTAAGATTATGACAAAAATCAAGATGTGAAATCGAAGATTGAAATCAAAAGTTGATGCTCCAAATCACATAATTAAATCATCAGACTTGGATTTAACTGATGCAAAAATCAAAACTTTACAATAAGGTTAATTAGTTAACATTAGTTAAAGGTGCAGTGTGTAACATTTATAAAGATCTCTTGACAGAAATGCAATATAATCTACATAACTATATTATGAGCAGTGTATAAAAACCTTACATAATGTACTGTTATGTGTTTATTACCTAAGAATGAGACGTTTCTATCTAAATACGCCGCAGGTCCCCTTACATGGAAGTCGCCATTTTGTGCCGCTATGTTTTTATGGTAGCCCTAAAAGGACAAACTGCATTGTGGCACTACTGTATTTGGTCTTAAACAACAACATGTTTGTCCTGTGGCAGCTACCGTAGCTTCTCTATGCGTTTTGGTGAACGGTGGACTGAGCTGTTGGTTGCCATTCACAATCTCACTGCTAGTCGCTGCTTAAATCTACACATTGCACCTTTAACTACATTAGTTAACATGAACTAGTAATGAACTGCACTTATACAGCATTTATTTATCTTTGTTAATGTTCATTTCAACAATTACTAATACTTTATTAAAATCTTGTTAACGTTAGTTAATGCACTGTAAACTAACATGAACAAACAAAAGGTTTTTTTTCTATTGACTAACATTAACAAAGATGAATAAATACTGTAACAAATGTATTGCTCATGGTTTGTTCATGTTAGTTAATAAATTAGCCAATGTTAACTTTACTGTAAAGTGTTACCGAAAAAATATTTGTATATTATATAAATCTTCAGTTACAGCTTTTATACATGTTTGGTGTATTTGGTGTACAGCCTGATTAAATAAAGCATTATAGCATTTTTTTAATTTATTTTTTGAACTCCAATGAAAATGGTTATTACAGTTTATAGGGAAATCTTATTGGTCCTAATAATAATAATTAATTATAATAATTCATGGGCTGGTTTCACAGACAAGGCTTAGCTTAAGCCAGGACTAGGCCTAAGTTAAATTAACATGTTTAAGCCTTTTTTTATAAACATGCCTTAGAAAAGGACGTTACTGAAAATATTCTCATTTTCCAGCTTCCCTAGATTTAAATATTTGATTTTCCCGAAAATAGTTCCCTGCTATTGAAAGTTACTAAGGAGACTATTTTCGGCTGTTGCGTAATATCATTGCACCTGCTGCAGCCATGTTACAGCAGCAATGTCCTTGATTATTACGTCAGAATGAGAGTATAGTTCCTATCAATATCTGACTAGAAAATTGCAACTTTTAATTTTTCGTCTGTCTTAGTATACGATGTAACTACAGAAGAGTCAAGTTTTAAATAGAAAAAATATTGAAACTCTTTGGTTGTTTTTGAGCGCGAAGCTAATGAATCAGATTCAATGGATTGTGCTAAGTTATGCTAAAAGTGTTAGCGCCAGACCCAGAGATCAGCTGAATGGATTCCAAAACGGTGAAAATCAAATATTTAACTCAAGGGAAGCTGAAAAATAAGAATATTTTCAAAAAAAGTGGAATGTCCTTTTAAGATCTAGTCTTTGAAACCAGGCGCATATTTTTTTAAAGGCTATCATAGTCTCAGACTAAAATGCACGTTTCAGCTGCCTTAATTTAAAAACATCTTGTAATGACATATCTTAAAATATATCAGTGCCATTGTTTTGTCACAAGATGCACACCAGTATTGTTTTTTTAAGGTGTTTTTTTAAAAACAACGTACAGTAAATCTCCTATGGCTTAATTGGATTAATTTAAACCCTGTCCGGGAAACTGCCCTTTATGTTTTAAAGGTGAAATATGACGCACGCTCAGTGAGATTCATCTATTTCGAATAATGTTTAATCACACTTCCGCTTTCTCTGCACAACATGGTTGCTTTTAAAACATTAAAGTCTTAGGCTTTCTGCTGCTAGATTTTGTATAGATTGTGTTTCTCAGCCTCAGGTGACAAAGCATTGAATTCAAAGCAGGCGTGTTCATTTTGCTCCTGTTGGTTTCTTTACATCATTTCTTTTTGTCAATGGCCTCTTTCGGTTTCTTCTTTTCAATTACAGTATGGTTGTCGAGGGCATTCAATCCATGAAACACTGCTGCAAAGGCTTCTGTATTGATGTTCTCAAGCGCCTGGCTAAAATAGTGGGCTTCACCTATGACCTCTATCTGGTGACCAATGGCAGACACGGAAAGAACATAGATGGAGAGTGGAATGGAATGGTCGGGGAGGTCAGACACTCATTTTATTGATCATCTACGTTTTGACCTTGAATTATTAGACCTTGAAGTCCACCGTAAAGGTTTTCTCTTTAAATATGGTGTTGTTAAGGTGGAGGTTCAATACCCAGACTAAATAAGAAATTGTATTTTGTTTATAGAATATAAAGATGTTTTGCTATAACCCTTTTCCCCACCAGGTGGTGTCGAGGCGGGCAGACATGGCCATTGGCTCCTTGACTATTAATGAGGAGAGATCAGAAGTCGTGGAGTTTTCGGTACCGTTTGTAGAGACCGGCATCAGTGTCATGGTCTCTCGTAGCAATGGCACTGTTTCACCATCTGCCTTCCTTGGTAGGGGAATAAGGAGTGACACAGACTTCATTTTTACATGTGTACTTGTAGCTCAAATAGTTCAGCGCTGCATTAGCAGCGCAAGAGGTTGATGGATCCATTCCCAGGGAACACCCATATACAGTACACTTATAAAATGTAAAGCTTGAATGCACTGCAAGTTGCTTTGGATAAACTGTCTGCCAAATGCAAAAATGTAAATGCATGCAAATGTATTTGGCACACAACTTAAGTTACTATGAGGCTGTTTACATTTGGCATTAACATGCGTTTTCGTCGATCGGATCACAAGTGGACGACGTTAATGCCAGGTGTAAACGGTGTTCAAAACGTTTTGAACGCGTCCACTTTCGACCACTTTCAACCACATCCAGAGGTAGTCGAAACCACTTTCGATCGGATCGCTTTGGAGTTGCGGAACGCATATGTGGTTGAATGTGTTCGAACAGCCACACGCGACCGCCTTCTCTCCGCCCATTTATCTAATCTGAGGTATTAAACACAAATTGTACATCTTTTTTTACTTCTGGCGTGAACATACGGTGAACAGCGCTATTTTTAGCCTTTCATTGATAAAACTACTGCGGGTGTTCTCCGTAGTTTCGTTTTGAAAGCGTGAAAGTTGCGCGATCCTATTTCATCAATTGCGCTGAAAATTCAGAGAAAGCTCTTACATACACACGTACAAAACTCTGTGCTAGTTTAAACTAACTTAGTATAAACTAATAATTACTCCCGCTCGCGTTTGAATGACAGCAGAGAGACTCGCCCACCATCTCACGGACCGTCCCCTCACAGTATTCAGGACAGAAGTGGTCGAAAGTGGACAAAAGAGACGGATTTAAATACCAGGTGTAAACGTAATGTTTCTCTCTCGTCCACTTGTGATCCGATCGATGAAAACACATCTTAATACCAAGTGTAAACAGCCCCTATAAGTGACTTACAGTAAATGCAGTGTGTATTAGTATGTGCCTTGGGAATCAAACCCATGATTTAATGATTTTTTTAAGTACCTTGTATAATTTATAACTTAATACATTTATAGTTACTCTTTGACAGATTGTTCATTAAATAAATTAATCAACCTAGATCCCTTTAAATATTTTTTTTCCCATTGTTTCCACCATTACAGAGCCATACAGTCCAGCTGTGTGGGTGATGATGTTTGTCATGTGCCTGTCTGTGGTAGCCGTCACCGTCTTCATATTCGAATTCTTCAGCCCTGTTGGATATAACCGCAGCTTACAGAGCGGGAAGAGTATGTTGATTTATATAATCTCTAGACGCTTATACGATATCAATGCAATCAGCAATTAAGGACTTGTTTATTACACTTAAACAGATTGTTATGGTAAACATGTTGTACCTTAAGCTGTATCCCCTTTAGGCTTTTATCATTGTCTGTGTTATAATAAGCCATGCATTATTTTGTTTTCCGTTGTTGTCCTCCTCAGAGGCAGGAGGTTCGAAGTTCACTATAGGAAAGTCTATCTGGCTGCTGTGGGCTCTGGTTTTTAATAACTCTGTTCCTGTGGAGAACCCAAGAGGCACCACTAGTAAGATTATGGTGCTGGTTTGGGCTTTCTTTGCTGTCATCTTTCTGGCCAGCTACACTGCTAACCTGGCAGCCTTCATGATTCAGGAGGAGTACATCGACACCGTATCTGGCCTCAGTGATAAGAAGGTAAACAATGATAATTTATTTATTAGTGTTTCAGGAGTTTAACCCAGCGATAATATCAGGCTTCAAGGTGACCCTGACTTGTTTTTAAAGGCATACATGTTACAGTATTATGAGCATAGTGATTGATTGTAAATAAAACGATTAGTTTATAATTGATGGGGTCATATTTATCATATGAGGTTAATTGTTATGTAAAAGCTTTTTGCTTGTGTGAGCCGAGGGAAGGCATGTTTAGAAATTTTTTATTAAAACTTTCTAATAATAATAATAAATAACATCATAGTCATTTGGATGCACACTATACATGTCTCATTTTAATTTAAAAGAGGGATAAGTCCAGGACAAATTATGCAAATTAACCACTGCCCTGTTATAATAAAACAATGATTCATTTTTCATTTGTTTTATTTGTTCCCTTTGGGTTTGCAGTCATAGTTAGCCAAATTAATAACTAACTGAAATTCATTTCTCAGAAAGCTCATGAAGTATCTCTCACCGGTGCTCCTCTGTTGTTTTTAGTTCCAGCAGCCCACTGATCAGTATCCCCCCTTGCGCTTTGGGACCGTCCCAAACGGAAGCACTGAGGAAAACATACGAAGCAACTATCCCAACATGCATCAGTACATGGTGCGACACAATCAGAGAGGTGTAGAAGAGGCCATCGACAATCTTAAGACCGGGTGAGTGAATGTGAATTTTTTTTTAATACAGAGGGTTAAAGTATAAAACTGCTGATGTTGGCACACCTGTGACCACACATCAATACTATTGAAAAAATTTACTTTTTTTATTTTGATTATTATTTTCAATAATAAATTATTTATTGAACATTTATGTTGGATATAATATTGCTACCCATAATAACACCTTGTAAGAAGAGTGGCTTGAGTTGTTGGGAAAAACAAATACTATGGAAGTTAATGGGTACTGTGGGCGCCAGACTTTGTTAAGACGATCATTGGTTTTCATGAGTCTTATGACTAGTCGTCATATGCCAGCCCAGTTTCACGAAATTACGTACCTATTATTCACATACATTTTTTATTATTTTTCGTGATACTGTCACGAATTTCTGTGTTTTTTCGTGATCGTATCACAAATCTCACAACTGTCATTGTCACGTATTGGTTACTCAACTGTTTTTGTCCTATTTTCTTACCATTGTCGCTTCGGTTTAGGGTTAGATTTACATAAAATTACATCCCTATACCCAAATCCAACTCTAACCCTAACGCCAGGCGACAATGGTTTAAAAATCAGAAAATATAAAAAAAAATCAGAAAAAATAGTATAAACCAATACTTAAAGTGACATCCTAACTCAAACACCAAATCTTACCCTAAACTGGAGCGAAAATGGTTTGAAAATAGGAAAAGCAGTTGAGTAACCAATACATGACAATGACATACAAACAGAAATTTGTGATACGGTCACGAATAAAACATGGAAATTCGTATTTCCACGAAAAATCATGAAAAAAATCAAACATTTACGTGACTATAGGTACGCAATTTCGTGAGACTGGGTTTCAGCTGAATTGCGACGAAATGCAGTCATGAGACGTGAGAACCAATTTTGACGCAACTAAACCAGGATATTGTTTAAGTCATAGGATGACTTTAAGGCATTCTTGGCAAATTTTCAGGTGAACTTTATCTTTAAATCACAAGTCTGCAGACCAGGAACCTCATTTAGAAAATGCTATATAGAAACCATCCTACAGTACATTTGATCTTATGATCATTTATCAAAAATCCGTACGTGCGATTCATAAAATGAAAACGCGTATACCCCTTTCTTTCAGATGTGAAATCTATAAACCGCAAATGAATTTGAACTTGTGCGCAACTGAGCAGTTTCATATTTCCGCTTTTAAACGATGCCTTATGGCGCTTTTCCATTGCATAGTACCCCACTGTTTGGTCTGGGTCAGGTCGGGCCTGCTCACCTCACTTTGGCTTGGTTAGCTTTTCCGTCGAGTTTAGTAACACTTCTGAGTGGAAGTGATTATAGGCGTGTCGTTATATTTGCGCTGCCTACTGCTGTTACATCATACAAGTGAGAGCGTCGTTGTACATTCCCATACATTCATTATTTCTCAGTCCACCACAAAATTAAAATTGACCACAATAGATGTTTGCACATTGCATTTATCACTACCTCCGTCTCACATGACAGTTTCTGTACAAACACCCGTGGCGTCGGTTGATACGCTCCACTGAGCCTCATTGAAGTTGCATTTAAGCATATATGCGGACGTGCGCGTTGCGAATGTGCCAAAACAAACTACAAGTCTGGAAAACAACTTGTATGGTGTTCCTGATTCTCAACCTGTGGTTGTTTTTTATTGCTAAAAGAGAGTTTGGGAATTTATAGTAGAGCACAGATGACAACATGTTTGCTTGAGACAGCGCAAGCTAGCATGAAGGTAAAGCTAATTTTTTACATTATAGCGATGCCGGTGGTAGTGACGATTATGTCAGATCAATCGTGATCTACAGTGTTTTCACATCACGTTTTGGTATCATCTCGGGTTGCTTGGAACCCCGACCGAGGTGGTACTAAAAAATTTATTGGTTCTACATACTGCCCCCAGTGGAAAGCCCCCAAAAGTAAGCTGACCCGACCCAAACCGTGGGGGACTATGCAATGGAAAAGCAGCATAATTAATGTCATAGACGTATAAAAGAGCGCTTGTCAATGTTTAAACCATTTTAGTGCAGAAAGAATAGCTTATATTTCCAAAAACCGTCAGCAATCGGACAAGGAAAAGTGTGTACCTCTGTTGCGCAAAGCACTTTTTCATGTCAAAAACTTTTCTGTGGATTTTGGCATGCACACTTTAAAAATCAAATATGTGCATATGCACCCTTTATAAATGAGGCCCCAGAAGATGCTTTTCCTAATTTAGCTTTTTGGCCTTATTTTGAAAAATATGCATATTGTTTTAATCATTCGAAATCCAGGAAACTGTGAAATGTTGTGCTTCAACATCAAAGTGTTTGCGCTGTGTTTCTTTGAAGTGTCCAACTTAGCAAATGAAAGCCCTTAATCTCGAGCATTAATGCCGACCCTAAATCAGACCACGGATGTGTTACGTCCCATAAAATTAAGGTGTTCTTTTAGGCAGTGGATAAAGCAGATGTGCTCGCAAGTAATTGACGGATGTGGGTGACATGATGGATCACAACAGAGGCGTTAATTATTTTCTTGGCTGTCGCTTTTCGTCTCCGTTTTGAAGAAGGGTGTTGAGATTGACTTTCATCTCTGGTGCAATGTCATTGAAAGGGCCAAACAGTCGCGAGGGATTTCTGTAATTGTTACAATTGTTGCATGTTACAGATAACAAATGCTCAACATCGACACTTTAGGTTTTTAATCCAACTTGCAAAATAGCAAATTGCTTCAATGAAATGAAGCTGCAAATGACCTAAACTCTCCTTCCAAATGATTGCTGTAAATCTGGGCTTCTGGTTTCCATAATTGTATGTGGATGAGAAAAAAACGCAGGATTTGGGATAAATGCTAATAGTTCGCTGGTTCATCATAACGACCATTAACCGCTTTCAGTTTGACACTAGTATAAAAAACCAAGCTTTTAAAAAGCTTTGCTAGACTTTGTTTTAATGTTATACAAAGAATCTTTAAATTTTTCATCCGCGAGCGTTTAATCACCAATAGAGCAATTCTGTAGTTGTGTATTATTCATTCGCTGCACTGCATCATAAGACTTTTCATAGTTTCAGAATTATTAAATAGCAGTGTGGTATCACTAAAACAGCCACACTGTTCCTGGATCAGCATCCAAACCTGAGTATGTATGTATATCTATAATTGTGCCATCTAAAGCTCAAGCACAAAAATGGCATGAATATGCATCGCCCCACGATTGAGTTTTTAAAAAAGGTCTTGCTTGCGGCTGGAGTAAAAAAAAATCACAAAGGACATTCTTTGCATGCCTTGTTGTGAGGATTTCATCCACTATTCATTTATGATTTCAAGCTGTGGAATAAAAGACAACAAGGCAGGTTTCAAATGCACCATTAGTTGATTTTCAAAGGCACGGTGTACCTCGGCCACCCACCCAATTGGTTTCCACCTTACTGTTCTGTGTTACGCTGTGGAGCGGTATTCCACGATATCAAATGCCCGTCTTTGTGTGTACTTTACTCTTGCTTTAACCTCGAAGATGTGTGACTCATTTTCCCCCGAGGGCTTTTTTTGTTGGATATAAAATTTCTGACAAAACCTGCCACCTTGAATGCTAATGTTGTACTCGGTGGTCTTCGAAAGCCAAGTGGAGCTTGTTAATAACCTCAAGGTGTGCTTCGAAAGATAGTCAAACGAAAGTAGCCAAATGAAAAATTCTGTAATAGGCTGTCAGTATTGGTTTGGGCTAAACAGATGTCGGCGTGTTACAAGGTGGGAAAATATGATTAAAAAATAAGAGAAATGTTGATGCACATACTGCGAACCTAAACTGTAGTGGGGTACGGACACAAGCGTCCTCGACTTCTTTGAAAGGATAATTCACTTTTTTTGTGAGTAAACAAGTATTACGAATATGCAGCTTTAGGATTGAACTGGATTTGACCTTTGGGAGTAAATTGTAATAAAAATTATTTTAAATGCGCATCTTACCAAACATCACACATTTGACTGTCCCTCAATAACTAATCTCCACTTTGGAAGTATGCTAATTTTTCCAGTACAGATATAACAGAAAACAAGTCAGACTGTTTTCAAATACAGGCCAATTTCAGGTCGCTGTGCTATTTTCTGTGTTTATTTGAAGACCAGTGGCTGCAAATGAGTCCTATTATACGCTGCTCATTTCAACAAAGTAGGCAGCCAGACAATACGAGCGTTCTCTGCAAATATTCTCACACAATATGCTCGCGCGCATATATTATCACATTTATGGCGAAGAAACAAAATGTGTCCCAGAGTATTTGATTATCCGCCTGCAAATATGAAAGGAGTATGCATGCTGTTGTTGCTGCATGCAAGTGCCTGTTAACCTTGCATAATTTCCTGCATGGTCCTTATCCCTCTGCAGAAAACTGGATGCCTTTATATATGATGCAGCTGTCTTGAACTACATGGCTCGTAAGGACGAGGGCTGCAAAGTGATGACCATCGGATCTGGTAAAGTGTTTGCCACAACAGGATATGGCATTGCGTTACATAAGAATTCCCGCTGGAAACGACCGCTGGACCTTGCACTGTTACAGCTGGTTGGAGACGGTGAGAAATCTCTACAGTGGGTTTTGTTTTAGACTTCATGAATTTTTGCAGCATCTCTGTGCTGTTTTATATGGTAATCACTATTGAACATGTCAGAAACGGTATGAATGTGTTGACCATGGACCTTAAATTTGAAAGTTATATAAAGTTGAATTAAGTGTCATTCATTGGGATAGTGTGACTGCAAAAAGAGAAGAAAGAGAAAAAAAGTTTTCCTAGTCTTAAAATCTTCACACACTGAAGTATGCGTTTTTTCATGTTCGTCATCCTACAAAGTTGTCACCCACAGAAACCTTGCACACTGAGTACCAAAGGGTATTAAGTAATCTATCTTTATTTATTGGAGTCTTTATAATGTTAGCACTATTCACAACAAATGGATGAATTACATTAGCAACAAGCTATTGTTTAGCACAAAAAGGTATAATCTTTGGTACATGAAGGTTGCCGGTTCAAATGTTATGGTCAGCAGGTTGCGATTGAGGTGCCCATGAACAAGATGCCTTATTCCCAGTTGCTTCCTGGGCACTGCACTTGTTTGTTATACTTTGCGGTGCAAAATGAAGCCGATCACTTTGTCAGATGCTATTCTGGATTTTGACGTTTGCTTGTACGGTGGTTCTAAATTGTTAAAACCCCTCTCAAAATGATAGCTATAGATGCGAGAATCGCAGAAAATGTAAAATGACCTGTAATTATTTTTTATGACAGACGAAAGTTTGTTTTTCTGATGGACGAAAGTTTCAGAGGCATTGTGAAACACCTCTCAAAATGCTTGCTACAGATGCGAGAAATGCAGAAAATTTAACATGACTTGAAATAATTTTTAGTACAGATAAAAAATTTTTTATGACGGACAAAAGTTTGTTTTTATGACGGACGAAAGTTTCGGAGGCATTGTGAAACACCTCTCAAAATGCTTGCTACAGATGCGAGAAATGCAAAAAATTTAACATGACTTGAAATTATTTTTATGACGGACGAAAGTTTGTTTTTATGATGGACGAAAGTTTAGGAGGCATTGTGAAACACCTCTCAAAATGCTTGCTACAGATGCAAGAAATGCAGAAAATTTTACACGATCTGAAATAATTTTTTATGACGGATGAAAATTTGGTTTTTTGACAGACGAAAGTTTGTTTTTATGATGGACGAAAGTTTTGGAGGCATTGTGAAACACCTCTCAAAATGCTTGCTACAGATGCGAGAAATCCAGAAAATTTAACATGACTTGAAATAATTTTTAGTACAGATAAAAAAAATTTTATGACGGACAAAAGTTTGTTTTTATGACGGACGAAAGTTTCGGAGGCATTGTGAAACACCTCTCAAAATGCTTGCTACAGATGCGAGAAATGCAAAAAATTTAACATGACTTGAAATTATTTTTATGACGGACGAAAGTTTGTTTTTATGATGGACGAAAGTTTAGGAGGCATTGTGAAACACCTCTCAAAATGCTTGCTACAGATGCAAGAAATGCAGAAAATTTTACACGATCTGAAATAATTTTTTATGACGGATGAAAATTTGGTTTTTTGACAGACGAAAGTTTGTTTTTATGATGGACGAAAGTTTTGGAGGCATTGTGAAACACCTCTCAAAATGCTTGCTACAGATGCGAGAAATCCAGAAAATTTAACATGACTTGAAATTATTTTTAGTACAGATAAAAAAAATTTTATGACGGACAAAAGTTTGTTTTTATGACGGACGAAAGTTTCGGAGGCATTGTGAAACACCTCTCAAAATGCTTGCTACAGATGCGAGAAATGCAAAAAATTTAACATGACTTGAAATTATTTTTATGACGGACGAAAGTTTGTTTTTATGATGGACGAAAGTTTAGGAGGCATTGTGAAACACCTCTCAAAATGCTTGCTACAGATGCAAGAAATGCAGAAAATTTTACACGATCTGAAATAATTTTTTATGACGGATGAAAATTTGGTTTTTTGACAGACGAAAGTTTGTTTTTATGATGGACGAAAGTTTTGGAGGCATTGTGAAACACCTCTCAAAATGCTTGCTACAGATGCGAGAAATCCAGAAAATTTAACATGACTTGAAATTATTTTTATTACAGATAAAAAACATTTTATGACGGACGAAAGTTTGTTTTTATGACGGACGAAAGTTTGTTTTTATGACTGACGAAAGTTTCGTAAGCATTGTGAAACACCTGTCAAATGCTTGCTACAGATTCGAGAAACGCAGAAAATTTAACACAGCCTGAAATTATTTTTTATGACAGACAAAAGTATTGGAGGCATTGTGATTGACACAACGTTAGGTTTCGAACGAGACTTTCGGACTTTGTGTGAAAACATTATTGCTCCTCTTGCTTGCTCTTGGATGCTCTTCTCTCTCACTCTCTCTGTATCTTTCTCTTTCTTTCTTACACACTTGTATGCATTAATTGTTTTTTATAATTTTGATGAGTTGTTCCATCATGATTAAGCACTGAATGAGAATGGGAGCTGGGAGAGTCTTACTAAAATCTGATACGTGAAATTAGAAAAAGTGTCACAACAAACGAACGCAATAATGAATAGCCAAAGGGTCACTTTAGAAAACACCACAGTAGTCAAACAGACTGGATTTTTAATTTTGTCATGTATTTTGATTAGAATTCTTATTAGGGTTGATTTTGGCTGTTTGAATAAATGTGATGAAACATTAAAATTTCAGTTCCCATGATTAAATTTCCCATTATTGAAGCTATTACCCAAGACATACTTCAAGGCCATATTGCTATAAATTGAAACATAATTAACCAGGAGGTCAATCCAGTCATTTTTGTATGGTTTATACGGATTTAGATTGAGCTTCCCTTATTATTTTGGAGTAAATCGGAAATCGTCAACATAGAGTCTACATCTAAATCCATGTGTTGTTTTTTTCTGCCGAAAACATGCCCCTATCGTGCCTGTATTTTCTTTTTCCACAGTGACATTCTCACTTTGATAAATGCACTAATGGCTATTGTTGTGAGGTAGGCCCATCAGTCTAGAGCTTTCATCTCCAAACTACTCTGGGCTTGTCTTATCACAGGGGCCCTTAAAACAGGCCATTTCAGACCTCCATCAAAGCTGTTATTATTCGCCTCAGTTTTTCTTTCTTTCCTTTTCCCTGGCACTCATGATTCTTTTCCTTTTCTCCGTTTTTTTTTCCATTTTCACCTTTTTGTGAAGACGGTCACATAAGCAAAGCTACACCAGGATCTCTGCTGTCTGGAGATTTAAATTAAAGACTCACTTTTGGCAACAATAGTTTTCGAATCCTGTTCCCTTTGCGGGTTATTTTCTTCATTTTGCATCCCTCTCTATCTAATGCTCATCTTATTCTCTCATCCCCGGTTTGTAGGCCTGTGTATCTTTCATGCCTCTTATCATCTCTACCTCTATTTCAGATGAGATCGACATGCTTGAACGGCTTTGGCTCTCTGGAATCTGCCACAATGATAAGATCGAGGTCATGAGTTCCAAGCTGGACATAGACAACATGGCTGGAGTCTTTTATATGCTTCTGGTTGCGATGGGCCTAAGTTTGTTGGTGTTTGCATGGGAGCACCTTGTCTACTGGAAGCTCCGTCACTGTATGGGACGTTCTGGAGGACTGGACTTCCTGCTGGCTTTTAGTCGGGTAAGTAAACGCACTAAAAGCTAAAATATTTAATCAGGATTAATCTCATTGTGTGTTTGTATTTAAGATGTTAATGCACTCAGAAAACAGAGCTGAATAATAGGTGTAATTATTGACCTCTGCAATTAGTGTAGCTGTACTCGTAAGAGAGTCTATGTGTGGATTTACAGTATGCAACACTGCTCTTTACTTTTCTCGTTCGGAAAAAATCAATATATAACAACTTTCTCCATCTCATTTATGGACGTAATTGTACATGAATTAAGATGTTTTTGCCGCTGGGCTGGTTTCTTCCGCTTTTCTTTGCTTTAACGTTTCTGTAAATGACTGCGTTTTACTCGTGGGTGATATTTCAATTGTTGAGCTTTAATGATAATTAAATATCACCATACGGCGAATGCAAATGACTTTTGTTAAACTCTCCGTCTGGGTTTAAATTTGTGAATAAATTATCCGTAAAGAATGCGTTTCTCAATTTACAGAGAAATGTATGCTCTGCTCAGGGTGTCTGTGTGCGTGTGAATGCTTGGCAATGGGCATACAGAATGAAATTTTAATGGTGTTTTATCTGAACATATAATTTATTCAATAACTCAATATAAGAGAGTAAAAATGAGTGTGCTTTGAAAAGATGCGTTGAACTGAAATCAGTAATATAAGCAGTATGAACTTGAAATATGAAAAAACAAACAAATTTCAACTGATTTGCAAGAGAAGTGTTACATTATACTTTACACATTCTTGTTACCTGCTAGTAGAGAACAAAGTCTGACACAAAATAATCTGTAAGAATCAAGCAATAAATCCATGAAATGGAACACTGTGGCACTGTATATAAATAATTCTCACATTTCTAAAATGTGATAGCACATCCAGCATTACCACTGAACACACAGAGGGATTTTATTAAAGCCCCGCCTCTCATAGAAATGGATAACAGAGAAAGCAGATGACAGAAGATGGATCATTTATTAATTCTGTATTATCTGTCTTATGTGCTTACAGTGTGAATAGAATGACAATAACTTAAAATTCTCACTGCAAGCAACACTTTTAAAGAGGGAATTGTAGGGCAGTAAAATTTGATTTGATGGGACACTCAAATAGTGAGGTCAGCATAGCCATTACCTCAGAGAAAGAATAGCTAAGCTTACAGTGTGTACTCCTGGATCATCTAAGCCCATAGTGCTTTATGACTTCGTTATTATGGTAATGTTTCAAGTCTTTACAGAAACATTTTTCAAGCATCTAAATCTGTCACAGAGGGGAACATTATAATATCCTGTGCCTCCAAACTATTTGCTAAATAAATTGTTTGCTTGTTATTTCTTACAGGGAATGTACAGCTGCTGCAATTTCGAGGATGAAACAGCTCCTGGAGGTTCCCAAAGCACACTTTCTCAGTATCATCATGTCTCTACAATTCCTCCTCCTCCCCCACCTCATGTGATCTCTACATCTATGGCCAATCCCCCCATCCCTATGGCACAACAACAGCAGCAGCAACAACAACAGAAACAACACCACCAGCAGCCACCGCCATTATACAGCGCCCTTCTCCCTGGCTCAACTCCTTCAGGTGGACATTCTGGCATGGCTCTAGGGCCATCAAACAGTCCCATTCTTGGAGCACCAATGCCTTGCTCTACGTTCCTACCACGCCATGATCGGAGATTAGCTGTGGTGGATCGGTGGACGCGTCCGAAGGTGGGCCCTGAGAAAGCCAGTGGTGTAAACAGTGGGATTGCAGACTTAACACAATTCCAGAGTATGCCCCCTCACTGGGGTACAGGAGTAAGTGGAGGGGAGGGGAGTCTGGATGAGTACAAGAGATACTATGGCCCAATTGATCCTGAGGGTTTAGGGGTCTCTGCAGACTCACAAAATATAGTAACTCAAACTCCAAAAACTAAGCATCGAGTGACAAAATCCACTGGAAACCCAAGGGAACAACCTAAAGGTCAAGTGCCCGCCGGGCACTTACCCATTAACCCTACTTTACCACATCCCTCTTCACCTCAACAGTTCTTATGGAGGAGAAACAGCTTCTCTAAAAGGAAGGGCTCAGGGGGCCCATTATATGAAAACATTCTTCCCCTTGGAAGGAGAGGTGGTGGCAGGCATGGAATAAGAGACGGGGGTAGCAGAAGGGGACGTCGTCCTCCTCCCATTCCTCTACCTATACCTGTGCCTCTCTGTTCCCCTACCCAAACTCCCCCCTCACCTTCTCCATCTATTTGTTACACAACTACATCTTCCAGCAGCTCTAGCACCTCCAGTTCATCCTCTTCCTCAGAATCAGTCTCACGATCCAATTCTCCTTCTTCTTCATCTTACACATCATCACAGAGTTTCAGGTACCGGGAAAATGTGTATGAGGATTATGACACAGAGCTTACAGAGGAGTCAAGCTTGCTATTGGGTAAAAGAAAAAGTCGTTCACGTATGTCCTCTCGATCGCTGCCCAGCAGTCCTCCACCACCACCAATACCACCACGCAAGCCTTGCCCACAGAAAGCGCAGATGCGAGACAGGGCAGGCAGTCAGCTTGCTCAACTTCAAGAGTGGTGGGCATCTTGGGGAGAGAAAGAAAAGAACAGAAGAACAGTTGGTGACAGAGAAGTGAAGGAGGAGAAACGACATCACAAGGAGAGGGAAAGAGAGAGAAAGAGGAGGAAGAAAGGTAGAAAGAAAAAGAAAAGAGAAGAGCGTGAAAGAGAAAGGGAGCGTAAAAGACGTAAAGTGAAGAAGAAAAAGAAAAAAGAGGAGAAATCCAAAAGAAAGGAAAGGGAAAGGCGATCGGAGCATGAAGAGGGAGATATTGACAGGAAAGATGTTTTTGAAAAAGTTGTAGGACAGGAATACACTTCATATCCTGCACTAAGACGAAGCTCTTTTCGAAAAAAGAGTGAAAGCTCTACAAGAAGTTATGACTGGGATATTAACAGGGATGGAGTAAAGAGAGAGAGGGATGATCAAGGAGCTGAGGATGAAGAGGGAAGTAGGGGAAAAGAAAGGCTTCACAGAAGTCCTAAATCACATCGCCACTCCAGGCCAAGGTCTAGCAACAAACATTATTCCACCTCAAACAAACCTTCTTCAACCGTCAAATTTTGGGCTAGTGGCAACCCAACTTCAGAGTCACCATCAACTTTTGTACCCCTGCTTCCACTTTCTAAAAGACGAAAATCTATTGGAGCTGAGAGAGATGAGCGAGGAAGAGTTGGAGAGAGTCGCCCCCTCTTGGGAAAGAATGAGAGAGGTAAAGCTTGTTCGAGAGAAGGACTGTCATTTCACGAATGGGATTCTGAGGATGAGGAGGAGTCAGAGGTGGAAAGAAGAAGACCAGAAGGACAGGGGAGACGAAGAGAAAGTCGAACAATGGACTCAGAGTCCGACAGGGATAGAGAAAAAACTGTTGAGATATACACAGATGATGAAGGTTCCTCAGGAGAGTTTGGTAAGTTTGAGAGATATTGGGAGGGTCACGAAGGAAGAGCAGTTGGAGGCATTGGTGGAGGTGGATGGTTTTTTGGCACTTACCCTGCCAGAGAGAGAGGAGGAAGTATAAATAGTAGAGATGACTCATTTTTGGGATGGGGTGGTGGAGAAAGCAGCTTGGGGTTTGGAACGGGATGGGGATCAGGAGGCTTAGGAAACCAGCGGCCTCCCGCTCCATTAACTCCTCCTCCCCCTCGAAGATATTGGTCTGTAGACAAGTTACCACTGAAGACTGAAAAGAAATCTAAAAGCAAATCCCAAGAAAAGAGTCGTGGACACACATCTTGTTCCTGCCAGTCGCCCCATCACTCTGCCAGCACTCACTCCAAATGGAACCGAGTGACTTCTCGCAGTCAGGAGGAGCTACTTCCCCACTGCCACAGTTTCAGTAGCAGTGTAAGGCCCAAGCGGCAATCATCAAAACCAGATCGGGTTCAGAGCCAAGCAAAATCTGGAAGCCAGTCCAACCTCAATGCACAAAGGTCGCAGCGTTCAGACCGGTCTCGACAACCACCATCTCCTCCTCAGAGTCTACCACCATCGTTGCCCACTCCCATGGTCCCTGCACTCCCAGCACCCCCAACGTCCTCTCATCATATACACGTTCCTCCACCTACCTCATCCTCCTCAGTTTCATCGCCTTCAGTTGTCTCATCCACTCCTGGTGCACCACAACCCTCTTCTCTGTCCTCTTCTAGTGCTAAGCTTCAGTATCAGAAACTGCGGTCTGTACCCCAAAGGTATCAATCCCCACATCTTCCCCTTAAAACCAAGAGTCTGTGCTCTCGTCGAGGCTCTGCCCAGTTCTCCAGTGTGGAGAGTGAGGTCTGAGAAACATATTTAAATGAGGAACATCAGCAAGCAGCCCCAATGGGCAATCAAATCACCTGCTCATGCTACAAACTGTTAACTGTTCATAACAGTTGGGTTGTTTTTGCTGGCACCCTCCTCTTGCACAAAGCTATAATGCTCCTTGATTGGATTGGAATGACATTTAAATTGTAGCCCTTTCTCTTTATTGGTGTAAGAATGGTACTGCCATGCTGACAAATTTTGTTGATGTTAGCAAGGCTATTCATATGGCTTTTTCTCTTATTTTTGGAGGCTTTAAGGTGGCATGTCAATAACATGGGTAAATGTGATTTTTGGAGGGGGGGAGTGTTTTGCTGCTCGGTGGCTCAGGAACGATTTTTCAAGGGGAGATTCAGAGGTCAAAATACAAAGTCCTAATGCCCCACCCAATCTTCTTTTGCTCTCAAAGTTAAATCATGGCATTATTGTTATGTATATGTTCAATATATCTCAAGGGAAGCATTCACAAAGGAAAGTAGCAATCCATTCTCTCTTTTCTGAGCATATTCCTTGACTCCACCTCCTTCCACAAACTAACATATTCCAGTCTGTGTGTTGTTGTCAGTGTTCGTAAACCTGGAAACAGGGTAAGTTAGCCATGACTGATCACACAATGGCTTACAGAAGCTGAATGCCAAACTTAAGTGGAGCTGATGTACTGTCCTGTTACACTGAAATCATTACACAGGTCCTCATGATTCATTCATCTCCCTTGAGCAATACATAATTAACTACAAACGACATTCAATACATATATTTTATATTATAAAGTTATTTTATTATATATGTACATATATATATAGTATATGTTTTGTGATCTGGTTTAAAATAGTTGTGTTCAGTTATTAAAAATATAAGCACTGTGCTGTATTACAGTAGGGCACATCTTTCAACTACCTATAATCGGTGGCAGCCCTTCCCCTCTTGACTGAATGTACATGTCGCCATGACAACACAGTGTGCTGCAACCAAGAAGACACTTTTAAGATCGTAGCTTTCTCGAGAGACACCTTTTTGTCAGAGCCAGTTAGGGTAGTTTTGAATGATGTTGTTTGGAGTGCAAGTAAGACAGGGCTAGCCATACTGCAACACTGTCCTCGCTAACAACAATGTCAGTGAGCGAAAAGAGACATGTCATTTTTCAGAGAGCGATAAGTGAAAAAGAGCGCTGTTTACAGTTGAACACTGTGTTTTTACACCGTTTTTTACAAGTTGCTCTGTTCTGTCATTTATAAGGCTCAGACATGATATTCATACTTGCTTAGCAAGTAGCAGCAAGGTACAACTAGTCAATTGAGAACAGAACAGATTTGCTGATTTATACTTTTCAGACATATATGTGATTTAGAAAGTAAGCCAGATTTCTCTTTTCGAGTTTTCTGTTAACTGTGAGGAATATACTGTACTGATAATCAGGTTGTTTGGTTTTGCTTTCATCATTAGCCTAAAGCTAGCATTTTTGAAGTGATTGCTATAATTGACTGTGAATATTGCTAAGGGCATATACATGTTTGGCAGCAGGTCTGAGTCAATTATGTTTTATTTTGTTTATTTATATTGCATTTAAAACACATGTGGCCTCTCTGTGTTTAATGTTTTTTGTGTTTCTTTAGGTTTAGATTACTAGGTTGATTACTGATGTTTTTATTTACTGTATGTTGGCTTGACACTTGGGTTATGGAGTCCAACTCCTAGAGCTCTCAAGCTACCAAAACCACAGAACTTAACACAGTCCCTCAGGCTATTCAGTTTTTTTAGACTAATCAGACATACATTTTTACGGAGCCCCTAAGGGGACATGGAGCAAAAATGAAATAAAGTTTAGTTTCGCGTGCGCACGTGAAACTTTCCCGTGCGCATGTGAAACTTTCGCTTTCACGAAAGTTTTTTTTTTTTTTACTCCAGTGTCACCTTAGGGGCTCGGTACATTTTGCCCTTGCAAACAGTCTGGTTTATATTTTTGGATTTAAACTTCATCTCATCCACTCTAGACTACCGTGTACAGTTAAAGAATTCCCCCAAGAATGAATATTTTGTCATTAATTACTCACCCTCATGTCATTCCACACCCGTATGACCTTCGATTATATTTGCAACAAAATTGAGATATTTTTAATGAAATCCGAGATCAGCCATAGACAGCAATGCAACTCAAGCCCTAGAAAAGGCAGTAATGACATTGTAAATTAGTCCATGTGACTACAGTGGGTCAATTTACATTTTATGAAGTGACAAGAATCCTTTTTGTACTCATAAAGTGAGCCTGCATGCATGCGTTTAGCGGCGTTGTGCGTCAGCCATAGACATATATGTACATAGATGTCCCATTAACGGCTCGCATCTATGGATTGGCTCAGAAAGCTCTGGGATTTCATTAAAATATCGTAGTTTGTGTTCCGAAGATAAATAAACATCTTTAGGGGATGAGAAATACATTTTAATGGAAAATTTTTTGATTAAATCCGAGATCAGCCATAGACAGCAACGCAACTCAATGCCCAGAAAAGGCAGTAATGACATTGTAAATTAGTCCATGTGACTACAGTGGGTGAATTTACATTTTATGAAGTGACAAGAATACTTTTTGTGCTCATAAAGTGAGTCTGCATGCATGTGTTTAACTTCGGCGTCGTGCGTCAGCCATAGACATATATGTACATAAATGTCCCATTAACGGCTCGCATCTATGGATTGGCTCAGAAAGCTCTCAGATTTCATTAAATATATCATAGTTTGTGATCCGAAGATAAATAAACATCTTTAGGGGATGAGAAATAAATTTTAATGGAATTTTTTTTTTAAATCTGAGATCAGCCATAGACAGCAACGTAACTCAAGGCCCAGAAAAGGCAGTAATGACATTGTAAATTAGTCCATGTGACTACAGTGGGTCAATTTACATTTTATGAAGTGACAAAAATACTTTTTGTGCTCATAATGTCAGTCTGCATGCATGCGTTTAACGAGGTCGTGCGTCAGCCATAGACATATATGTACATAAATGTCCCATTAACAGCTTGCATGTTTGGATTGGCTCAGAAAGCTCTCGGATTTCATTAAAAATATCTTAATTTGTGTTCTGAAGATAAACAAATGTCTTTAGGTGGTGAGAAATTCATGGCAAAATCTTCGGATTACATCACGAATAAATAACACTTCTATTTTTAATGCTTTTTAAACGCTTTGTCAAGCCAGCATTGTAATTTGTCTTGATAAAGTTTACTTGTTTACATTTTAATTACATTGTATATTGTTACTTATGTACATGTGTATTTATGCATTTATATACGTTTCAAGTGCATATTTGACACAGAACTACGCACAGGCTAATTGTTTTCGTGTGCTTGTAACTGCGTCTGAGCCATATTAAGCTTATTTGTTGTATGCTGAGCTTTTTAAAAGTCGTACTAATTAATTGGGGTATATTTTGTTGTCAATGGGCTAACCAGTAATGTCAAGGGACTATAGAGTATCGTATACACAAACATTCGGAAAATTGGGAAGGCAGTAACACAAATGACCAGAATGAAAACACTGCCTCGCTCTCACAGATCTCAACGTAATTCTGAGTAGTTTATCTTGACATTAACATTAATATTTGGCAGCTTATATACGTGTATCCTTTGACTCCAACTTTGTTGTGTAATACTTGTCTGAATTACTTTATATATAGATGTACCTCATGTATGTGTTTGTGAAGTTTAGATAGCAATAGAGAAATAGCTGTTCAGCGAAGCACTATAGCTGAAGACAAAAACATTGTTTTCGAACATTTCTCGATAATTAAGATGTGTTCCATGTAAAAAAATCGTTTTCGAGTTCCCTATCCATTCCAACGCACACATCAATTCAGTAGACGGCTTCGATGAAATGTTTGGGCTCAACCGGCAAGGGCCTTAAGTTAAGATTTTATTTTAATTTTCAAATTGATTCAAATATCAGGCATATTGCACAAAGTATATTAGGAAAAAATGCCACCCTGAATCTTAAAAAGGCCTTTCTCTATAGACACGTGTCTTGTTGTGTTGATTGTGTCTTTGACAGTAAATGTTTTTGTTTGTTTGTTACTTTGTTTATTACTCTAAAGATAAGCAGCAGCATTTAAATATAAACCTATAGTAAAGAAAATGATATATTTCAACAAATAACATGCATATATATATATATATATATATATAGAGTTATATGTAATGGTTATCTACTAAATTTTTCTCTTTGAATTAGTCCTCTTTTGTCTCTTTGTCCTCTCTCTCGTCTCATAACAGCTGACATCAGAGACCAGTCTCCTACTGTGTTTTAATGAATGACATGGCCACCCATCGACCACGATGAATTTATGTTGCGAATTACCCAACGCTGTGATTGAGGTGTGTATGTGTCTCAGTTTTGGAATGTTGAGAAACGACTTTTGAAGATAAACTTGCAAAACAGCCGTAGGCTCCCGACTGTGCTCACTACGAGCATCCATCTTGGGCTAGCGAGTAGTTTTTAAGCAGACAGCCACTCTTCTGAGGCACGGATTGAGCCCGTATAGCATCAAAAGTTTCGCTGTCTGCCCGAGTCTGGGTCACATGATGTGGTACGTGTATGTGCGCTCTGTCTGTGCCAAAACTGCAATTTTATGCTGAAAACACATTCAAACACATGCAATGCTGCTCTGTAATACTTTATTATTATGTAGCTGAGCAGAGCCAGTTATGTTTTACGCCACTCTGTGCCAGGACGGTAGTGTTCCCCCCGGTACCACTGTGTTAGGTTCTTGTGCCATATTCCTCGACGTAGAGGAGACTCACGGGGGGGTCACTCGCTGGGCCGTACGACCATGGGAGACTAATACTATGCTGTGCTGCGAGCAGAACAGAATAAAAGACTTTTAATACAACAGTGTTTGGTCTTTTTGTCATTCTTTGTAAAAACCTTTTAAAAAACCATGAGTAGGTGGTCACTTTTATCAATGGAAAAAACTACAATGCATTTTTTGTAGCGTTTTACATTGCACAGTTTGGTTCTGTTGCCGATAGGAAAAAAAGAAGTACTAAAGAGATGTCGATGTCTCATCCTCATGCGTTGTTTCCCCTAGACGGTAGTGAGATTAAATAAAGAACGAATGAAGACTCAAAGTCTCCGGTTGATAATATCACATGTGGGATTCCTCTAGGGAAGCTCTTTCTGTTTCAGAAGAGATCTGAACATAGTCTGTTCTCAGATTTGCAATGATACCAAAGTCTACAACGAAAAGTCATATTGAAGTAGTACATCCTAGTTAAAAGTACAGACATGGACAATATGAGATGCCAGACTGGTTTATATTTATTAGTGCTGGTTTGGTGCTGATCTACGGTAGCTGGAACGTGTTTCTGGTTCCTGTGACTCAGTTGGTAGGTAATTGCATTAGCAGCGCTGAAGGTCATGGGCTTAATTCTAGGAAACACATACTGAAAGGATGAATGGATTAAATGCCATAAATTGGTTTGGATAGAAGCGTCTGCCAAATGTGTAAATGGAAATGTGATGCTGGTTGATATAGGCAGTCTTGTTGCTTCAACTAGTTAGGCACACAACTCGATATGCTGTGTGCTGCACTGTAAAAAGTTGAATTAACTTAAAAAAATGACTTTAATTGGTAAAACCTATGAAAGTTAAAGGGACACTTTTTTTGAAAATAGGCTCATTTTTCAGCTACCGAGTTAAACATTTGAGTTTTACCGTTTTCGAATCTATTCGGCCGATCTCTGGGTTTGGCGGTACCACTTTTAGCAGCTTAGCATAAATCATTGAATCTGATTAGACCATTAGCATCGCGCTGATTAGACCATTAGCATCGCGCTTGATATTTTTCCTATTTCAAACTTGACTGTTCTCGAGTATCGCGTACTAAGACCGACAGTGCAGCAGCGCCTGAAAATAGTCCCCTTGGTAACTTTCAATAGCTGGGTACCGATGGTACAGCAGCAAAGTCCTTGTTTATTACGCAGGGTGGCCATTCATGCCAGTTCCGCCGGACACGTCCCAAACATGTTTTCGGGTGCATTCTCCAGAAGTCGCATTGCTCGCCGCATACGTCATCGAGGTTCTCACATTTCAGTTAAAATACATTAAAGAAAATTAAGATTTATTTCTTTTAAGACATACAATCATTGTAGTTTCATTCTTACCTTGAAATGTAACGGTTGCATTTCTGAAATTAAACCCGAAATATTAACCCTCTGGGGTCCGACCCTTTTGGGACACTGTCAGAGGTTCTGACATGCTCTCACGTTTGGTCTTTTTTCAGTTGCTCTAAAACACATTAATGGCTAATATCACATAACACTGTATTCAGCACAAACTGTGCTATAATAATATGTAAGATTAATGTATGTACATGTTTGTATTTTTAAGTAAATGATGTTTATGCATGGTTAGTAAAAAAAAGAAAACAAAAAGTTGCTGAAATAAGGCCAAGGAACACATCCTAAACATTTGTAAACAAGCAAAAAAGTTATCTACTCTTGTAGAGTAGAGAATTTGCTACAAAAAGATGTAAAAACCATTTAACCCACTGACTCACATGAAACAATACATTGATTTAACTTTTGTAAGACACCTTTTGCTGTGTAAAGGCAATATGCAAGGGCGGGTCAATGGTCATGAATATTGATGTGTTTCACACCAGAGACCCAACCCCCTAATGGCTCAGTGAGGAATGTTGGGACAAAAGAATGAATGCGGGGAGACTTAAAGAGAGAATATTTTGCTTGTAGTTTAAAAAAAATAGGTTACAGTAAAGTACAAAAGACTTAAGACTTTATTTTTATCTGAAATTAGTAAAATAAAAGTCTTATAGGGTTGCAAAAAATGCTAAAAACATGAACAATACAATAGAGTTAAAAAGCTTTATTGTAATTATCAATAAAGAAGCATCATTGTAATTATAAATAATAAAGTAACAATACATGTAACAATATTCTATATGACCAGTACAATATGGCTCTAATTAAAAGAAAATTATTCTAAATGTCAGCTATGAATGTACAGTTTGGTGTGCATCTAAAAATACTTCACAATATTAAAAATAAGGTATACATTTGTAAACCATCACACACTGTAACTCTTTAAGAATGGAGTTAAATGTTGTCGTGCCATTTTTCAAAACAGTTCCTATTTAACTGAACACACAATGGAACATTACATGTTTGTCATCTTCTGGGTGACTCATGTGCACATTCCATGAAATAGTGCAGTATCTCTCTCTTGACATTACTCTGGCAGGAAAAGGCACGGAGAAAACATCGTCTTGTCTCCAGTAGTGCCTGATGGAGATCATCTTTAGTGCAGGAAAGAAACGCAAAGTGTGTAGAACCACATCAATATCAGCCTCTGTTTTCCATGACAGAATGGACCTGCTGCTGCTTGCCTGGATGTTGGTCTTGACTCTTTTTGCAACAGGTGCCTTATCACTGTCAGTGGTAAATCTGTAAATAAATAAATAAATAGTTTCGGTAAATAAATGGTTTCGGACCAATTTTAACATCACAGTTGATATGCGGCCAGGTCTCTGGATTTTTTAGGCTTCTCCACCTTTATATATAATAATTTAATTATAAGAAACGTTGAGACATTGATAAATTATAAAAGAAAGACGTTTAACCTATCGCACGAGTCCACCACGCACATTTACAATGCACCTGTTGCAACGGTGTTTAGCGTCTCCGCCAGCAGCAGGACCTTCAGCGCATCGGGGAATATGAAGAACTGAATAAAAACCTTAAATACTGTGCATAATCTATAAAAGACTTCTTTCGGTAGTCATGTAAAAAATGCGGTGTAAAGCCTTGAATTTTAATTGATGCATAGCGAATATGTAAGGTAAGGCAACCTGCATGTTTATTTCGTTTTGTTTTGATTTATTATTTTTCTGCACCCCGCCGCGACTGCGAGCAACAGAGCAGCCCCCCTCCGCTTTTTAAAAAATAGTGTTGATAATAAACATTTAAACTAACACTGTTATATGCTGAAAATATATATATTATATAGACGTTATTGTAGGCAAGTGAATTGTTGATTTGAGAGGCTCATTTGATCAAACAAGTCGTCGACGTTAGCTGTCCACCGCTATCCGCTTGGTCATTATCAAAAACCTTAATTTAACAAACAAAAAAGGCTCTAAAATAAATAAAAGATATTTTATAATTTTGACAGTTAAAACTGAACTGTTTAATTGCTGCAATAGTCATACAGCTGTTAGGAATCTGTTTTGTTATTTCTGCGGATTTCTTTTGCAAAATCTATGCGGAATTATTTTAAATGTTTTAAAAAGATCTAAGAGAATGGGAGCTGTGGATATTACAAAACAATAAAATATTTTATAATATAGGCCTATAAAATGTATATAATATTATATAAATGGATGTAAAGTGTAATAAAAAATACTGAAGTAAATAGAAGTTCTTCACTAAAAGAATGATCGTATTTTTAATCGTGATCAAAAGTTTGAGCAAACATCGTGATCATCATTTTTCCTGTAATCGTGCAGCCCTAATAGAACCTTTTAATTACAAGGGGACGAAATGTAACTTACACTTTATGAATTTCGGGTTCGTTTCTGCATGCCCCCGTGCGTCTTGTATTTTCCAAATTACTAAGCAAAAGTAATAGTCTACTAATAAAACAGAAAATCCCGCAAATGTGACTTACCCTGCCTGTATGAATGTCCGTCGCATTTCTGCAAATGCCCGCTGAAGAGGAGAGTGATGCTGCCACATTCCTACAAGTTTTTAATAATTAATATAATGTATTCTCCACAGTACCAAACTTATAAAGCAATACTAAGGCGGTAAAGCATAGTTGAGATAAGATAATTGGGTACATAGATGCGCTGTATATCTTTGTTAACGGGCCATTACCGGACATATTTATGGCTAAACATTAACACATTACAGATCTCCGGACACATTTACAGCACATCGATACTGCATCGATACATTTACACCCGAACAGATAGTCGCGTAAACAAGACTTGTTGAGGCATAAACGCTAGTCAAAATATATTCTAAATAGTGATATTGTTTTATGACATATTGTATATTTACATTACACTATACAATCATACTGTTTAACGCATGACATGTCTCCGGGCGCATTTACAGCACATCATTACACCCGAGCAAATAATCACGTAAAGAAGCCTTATTGATAAGTCGGCATGAACACTATAGTTATAGTAGTGATATTGCTTTATAACATATTCCCATTACACTAATCAGCATACGGTTTAATGTAAGAACTATCATTTTAATGTAAATACAAGTTACGAGACGTTTATATAAAGTCATTATGAATATCTGCTTGCAAATAGTCAGTATACAGTATATAAAAGTTTACATCACACAACATTTCAACAAATGTAGGTAAAACTTACTCTTCAGAAATTATATCCTCAGCTGGATCAAGTCGCTCTTCAAAATAAAAACGTTCATCGTCGGAGTCCTGCTCTTCGTCTGAAGAAACTGTGAACTCTTCCTCGCTGTCCAGGAGCATCTGTAGAGCTTCCTCACCTGTAAAGCGTGTCATTTCATTTTCCCAGCGCATCGATAAGTGAATGAAACTGTCAAAACTTGCTGCTTCTCAAAGCATTGTTTGGGGGCGTTGATCTTGTTTGCATAGCCCGCATCAGGTAATTTCCATATGAATGGCGTGCACGCGGGTAGGTGGGATCACATTAGTGCTAATGAGGTTGAGCAAGAAAAACTGTACCTCTCTTTACTTACATGTCGATTACACAAACAGACAATGAGTTCTTCAGATTTTAATTACATCATGTAAAAGTAGACATTTCAGGCTTTCTTTAGACACATGTATCATGTTCGTGTGACAAGTATTGGCGGAGTTATCAGTTCATGTTTGTAACGTGTTTGAGGAAGATGGTCAAGGAGACAGAGATGTCGAAATGCACTCCCTGTTTATTTTCTTTATTTGCCAAAAGCACACGGTTTTGTTGTTATTATGAAGGCACTCACATTAAAGTAGACACTTCACAGTTTCTAATGATGTATTACATGTATGTGTATGATTATGAATGACGGAGTATTTTAAGTGGATGTCACAGGAAACAGGAAAAAATACGTCAAAACGCGGCCCCGCGTTTTTGGACCCCAGGGGGTTAAACCTTGATGACGTATGCGGTCAACCAACGCGACTTCCGGAGAACGAACCCGAAAACATGTTCGGGACGTGTCCGGCGGAACTGGCACGGATGGAATGAGAGTATAGATCCTAGCCATATCGGCCTAGAAAATCTCAACTTTTAATTTTACGTCGGTACATGATGTAACTACAGAAGAGTCAAGTTTGAAAATTGGAACAATATCGAAACTCATTTTTGATGCTAATGGTCTAATCAGATTCAATGGATTATGCTAAGCTATGCTAAAAGTGGTACAGCCAGACCGGGAGATCAGCTGAATGGATTCCAAAACAGTAAAAATCAAATGTTAATCTCTAGGGGAGCTGGAAAATAAGCTTGTTTTCAAAGAGTGGAGTGTTTCTTAAATTTTTCACTTTAAAGGATAGTTCTGCAAAAAATGATATTAAACCCATGATTTACTCACCCCCAAGCCGTCCGAGATGCTTATGTCTGTGATTTTTCAGACGAACACATTTTCAGTTATTTTAGAAAATGTTTTAGATCTTTCAGTTAATCAAATGTAAAGTTACGGGGACCACTCCTTCAAGTCCAAAAATGTGCATCCATCCTTCACAAAAGAAATCCAAAAGGCTTCACGGTGATAAACAAAGGCCCTCTGAGGGTAATCTGCGCTGTTTTGTTGTAGAAATATCCATATTTAAAACTTAAAAATGAAAATAACTAGCTTCCGGTAACGCCGCCATCTTAGTTGCGTCTGCATTCAAGATGAGAGTGTACCAGTTTATGGAGGGTTTTGTGCTGCTGCTCTGTGCCCCCGCCCTCCGAATTTGTCATACATCACTAGGAAAAGTGCGTACACTATGCTGATACTCTCTCCTGAATACAGAGGAGTCTAAGATGGTGGCGTTACCGGAAGATAGTTATTTTCGTTTAGAAAGTTTTAAATCTGGATATTTCTCCAACAACACCGCACGGATTACCCCCAGAAGGCCTTTGTTTATCATCCTGGAGCCGTTTGGATTTCTTTTGTGAAGGATGGATGCACATTTTTTGGACTTGAAGGACGTGGACCCTGTAACTTTACATTTGATTACCTGAAAGATCTAAAACATTTTCTAAAATAACTGAAAATGTGTTTGTCTGAAAAATTATGGATGTATGCATCTCGGACAGCTTGGGGTAGAGTAAATCATTGGTTTAATATCATTTTGCCTGAACTATCTCTTTAAAGTATTTTTAACTTAAACATATGAAAAAATGTAAATTCTTTAGGTGTTACAAATTGAAGTAATCCAACTTTTTACAGTGTGGTGATCAGCTATGATATATGAATCAGACATGTGATTAAAACCACGACTAGGAGCTATTAAATCCTAACCTCAAAGAAAGAAAGAAAGAAATAGCAGATTTGTATCCAAAGTGATACAGTACATGTAATGTATTAGCAACTTGTATCTTCAGGGAAAAATCCTTTCTATTCCAACAACCTTGGCTGTATTGAATTGCATAATGCCCACAGGTATATCTGCAGTAGCGTTGCTTTCGCTCTCCTTGCCGTAGTTTTTGTGCTGAATCTCCAGTATAGTTTATTATCTAATGCCAAACAGTGATTTCTGCACATCAGCACGCGTGCTCAATGTCAATGAGTGAATGTTGTGAGAAATATTGAAAAGAGGAGATAAGCGAGCCATTGGCTGCTGAGGTGTTAGTATGCAGGAACATTAGAGATAACACAACTCGAAAGAAATATAGGCCCACAAAATGCAAGTGACAGCAAGTTTACATGGAGTGCTATTGCTTTCTCTTTTGAACAGAAGCAGGTAACTAGCAATACTTTCCTGGAGAGAGAAAAGCGAGGGGGGTTACCGTGGGTTACCCAAGTAAAAGATTGAGCATTTATCAAAGACTACTGCAATTAAATTTTTCTTCCTCGCTTCTGTCTTTTATGTGGTGTAGGTCCATGAACTCGCTCTTTCAGTTTTTAATTAGTTACAAATGCAAGATTTATGTTACTGCACTGTTTCCACCTTAGGAAACATAATTAAGTGATGGGGGTCATTTACTGCAGATTAATGAAGGAAATATGAGGCAATGCTTTACCTTTCAGAGCTGTGGGTGAAGAGAAAAGAACTGTATAGAAAGAGAGAAACAAAAAGGCTTTTTCAATATATTCAAAATATATATTTTTAATCACTGTCAGTCTTCTGTGTTCACTTGCTGAATAGCAGCGTTTTTATGCTAGTTTGTGATTTAAACAAACATTGATTCTGAGTCATTTCAATTACGCCTTATCACAAAACCAATTTCGTGTTGTGCCAATGGAGTCTCTATCTAGACTTGGAAAGATTTTTCTTTCTGTAGAGAATGTAGAGCAGAAATCAGGCCAAGGAGAAAGCAGATAAGAAACGAACGATTCATACAGGAGGATTTGAAGGAAGTGTGGGCGAAGGACAGCGAAAAGAGATATTGGGGATTAGGGAATCTGGAAGAGCCAGATTAAAAGATAAACAATAATTTCAAATTAATTTGACTGTGTGATTTTGACATAGCGGTGATAAACGCCTGCCTTTGGTAAAATCTTAATAGAGCTCCTGCTGTAAACTAATGGTGGGCTGTGTGCTGAAGCTGGATTACAGCATGGGGAATAGACACTTGCAGTGAGATTATCCTACATGAAACCTAGATGTAAATAAAGTAGAGGGATTAATGCCACGATATTTCTATCTATGAAGCTTATTCGGGTAGCAACAATGTTATATTTATATTTAATACAGTATTTTGTACAGAGAGCTTGTGCAAAATGATATACATCTACTAATTATGAAAGCAAACATTTGTTTTCTTTTACTTTATAAAATCACAAACTTGCATATCTGTACATTTTGTATATTTTGATTATTAATAAAGTGTAATTTACTGTACATGTATGCAGTTGGTAGATGCTTACTGTAGATTCAAAACGACTTATTTGATCACAAATAAACCAGTTCCCCTATACAGGAACATAAAAATCTCATATTGCGCATTCTCGTACCATGCCACAAGAGGACAGCATGTCCATTGTTCCTTACAGGAAATTCCCACACAGAGACATTAAACACAGCGCTGCTCATAAATCCACATGACAACCAATTATACAGCCTTCAGCCTACTAAATTCACTACAGCCGTATTTAGGTCAAGAACCTCTGTGGCAGACAGCATTCAAAAAATACGGCCCGCCCGTCTTGACGCATTAAATAAACCAATAAACTACTGTGTGTAGTGGTGGATAAATGTACTGTATCCTGCGCACGTGCCGCGGTTGACAGCAGTGGGGCGCTCTCCGCGGCTTTACCGGGCTAGCTTGACAAGGGAAATCTCTTTTTTTACACACGTTTTGGACATGTTGACCTGCAGAACTGATTATGCATTAATAAAACTTTACCAAGCCACTGCAAAATGAAAGCATTTTACATAACAAAATTGTGAAAATTACTGTAAAAATGTAAAGAATTGACCTTGTCTATGAAATCCAGAGAGTATAAAAGTTTGATTTCAATGATTGATTTCACTTTAATTTCAGCGTTTGACATAGCTTTAGTCAGTATAAAAGCTATCAAGGTTATATGTTTTTTACATTATGTAGGATGATTTTTTTGTAGAAAACAGGAAAACACGATTTTATCTGGCTTTTCACAAAATAAATAGTCCCCAAATTATTCTGAAGTCATAAAAATGTTATGTATAAAAATAATGCATGAATACATGAATTAGAAAAAAATGCACACTGGTGTCATGTCTAAAGCCCAAAAAACTTTAATATAAATGCATCTAAATATTAACAGTACATGAAAAAATTATTTGCTGTTGTAGATTGAACCGTTGTGTAGCCCAGTGGTTTGGCCGTGAGATGTTGCCAGGGGGCCCCAGTTTTATGACATTTTATGAAATACATTAATTTATCATGAATTCTGTGTAATTAAACCTTAAAAAAATAAGGCTACCAACCAAAAGCACTACTTTTTCGTATAATTTAATGTTTTTTTATTAAAATGTTGAGTTTTAGAACAGTTTTTTGTCACAAATTTCTTTGGGGGGCCACGAAGGAATGCACCATACACAAGGAGGGCCACACGCTGAAAAAGTTTGGGAACAACTGGTGTAGCCTATACATGCTGCAGTATACTTTAAAATGTAGGGGGGAGCGGGACATAAAGTAACGCTTTTGGCTTTGGCTCTATCATTCAAATGTTTTTTAAATTAGATTGATTTTTTTACACAACACACACATCTCTGCTACAAAAAAAGACTTAAAGTTTGTTTGTGGGACCTTTCATTATCGTACAATTATATCGAAAGTGACAGGAGTGCAAACGTTACAACTTACCCCATAGGTGGGGTTCATTGTAACAGATGGTTTGTTGTAACGCCTGCTAGAAAATTTAGTTTAAACAAATAATTCAATGTAATAATGTGTATACTAAAGGTGGATATAGTTGGTATATCTGCCTATAATAAATAGATATACACACATTTATTCATCCATTATCCTTCATCTAACCATCCTTGTATTACCAATGCATATAAATAGATTTTTTTCAAAGGGCGGCACAATTAAGATAAAAAAAATCATAATTGTGAGTTATTTCCCTGATATTGTATAAACAGTTATTATTTTGATGAATAGTATTTACATTTTTTTCATTTCATTATCATTGTATACTGGAGGCTTAATTGTAACACTGTGTAAAAATGTTTTCAATCCCAGCTATTAGTTACTAGGAGTTGCTGACATGTTTCAAAATGGTGTTATGTTAGGTAACAAAACAGTGATTAAAATAATATAAGGTTGGATTTGGAAACTTACATACACAACTCAGAATAAAAAAAAACTAAGATAAAGAAATTTACTTCCATGCCTCCAAATTGCTCTATGTTCAATTTCTTAACCAAAACTCAACACATTAAAACTTTTCACAAATTCACGTGAGATCATTTTCTGACAGTAAGAGATAAAGACACATTGCTAGGACATGTATAAATATGTAAAGTAGCCGTGTTACAATTAACCCTCCGTTAGTTTGTGCCCTGCTCACCCCTACTATGGTAAGGTTCAAAAACACTATAATGTCTATGAATTGTACTATGATAAATACTAAAGTTTACTATTTAATGTAGGATAATGCTAACAAAAGAATAATATTTCTAGGGCAATGGTCTCCAACATGGTGCCCGTGGGAGTCTGTGAGTTGCCCGCCAAAGCACATTCTGTTAATAGCCTCAATTTTAATATTTATTTATTACATTTTTTTTATATTAGCTTGGCTTCTTTTATATATGTTAGCATTTTAAACAATGATAAAACATACCAACAAGAAAATGAAAAGAAAATTGTAAAAGTACAAAGTTTTGACTATATAAAAATAGCCCTCCATTGTGGTAGCCCTTGCTCACAAAAAGTTTGGAGACCCCTGCTCTAGGGGAAGGTTTCCCAAACAGGGCTTATCACAGTCCCAGACTGAAATACATGTTTAAACTGTCTTAATTTAAAACAAATTGCACTGTATCTTAAAATATATCAGTGCCATTTTGTCTCAAGATGCACACCAGTGATGTTTTTTGTAAGGTATGTTTGTAAAAACTACTTAAATGTCCTAATATAACAAAGGCCTAGTCCTGGATTAATCACAACCCCTGTCTGGAAAAGTGTCACATCTGCTTGTTATGTACTTTTAGTTAGTGTGATCGTGTTCCAGTGTCCCCCTTTTTACTCACCTGTGCATTGTAACCCTGATTTGTCCTTTTTAAGCGGTTTTGTTCCTTGTGTTTCTTGTTTGGTTGTTCTGTTTAAAATGTCTTTTTCTTAGTTTTTTGCTCTTTACAAGCTTTAGTCAAAAATCTTCTGAGGTGTTGCAGGGAAAAACACATGAATGTGTCATTGGCACAGTGGTATAATAAAAAATGTGCCTAACATTTTTCATTCATACACTGCTTAATAGCGCTAAAAGCTCATAATCATAGGGGAACCATTTTTAGTGCTGCATAGCACATGAAGAACCATCCAGGGGTGATATAGCACCACTATAGCACCACATATGGTTCTCTGTGGCACAATATGGTTCTACACAGGTACTACATAGGTGCTATAAAATGGTTCCCCTATATGATTACGAGCCAGTGAAGCACTTATAGTGCTATTTAGCACCGTTTGTTTTTAGAGTGTTTATACAGTTCTTCATAGGGTGAGTTCAGGAAATGTTAGTTTTTATGCTGAATTACATTAATCCTAAGAATTTGTCAAATGTCAAATATGACATGGTAAACAGTTACAAGCTCGAATGACATAACGAGAAAACAGACTGATGCCGGCGGGGTATAACTGCTCCAATCCAAACACTATTAAGATACAAAATGGCAAAGCTGTGGCCTTAAGACATTTTGTGATAACAGGAGGCTCTGATCTGACACGGTAAGCTTCTGTGTGCTGATTTCTATCTGTTCCTGTATAATCAGATGGGGGGATTGAATGCCAAAGTATACATCGGTTTTAAATGTTACAACATTTTCTGTGTAATAATACTGCCTGAACTATAGCTAATAGCAAAGTCAAGGTGATAATTAAAGAGGCTGATTTTAACTGCCGGGCATTGAAGCATTTCTACACCATTCCTGGTTCACCTCTGTATCTTAATTAGTCAAATGAATTAATAAATGGCCCATTTTCTCCTAACAAGACTATTAGCAGCACTTGTATGTGTGAAGGTAATAAGAACAGATTACTCTTTCATTTTGACCTAAAGAGGCTTTCATAATTATATGTATGTGTGTGTATGACAGAAAAAAAGAAACTAAAAGAGCGATTAAAGAGAAAGACAGATGTTGACATGCTTTGTATAATTTTTGTCTGAATTTAACTGAACTGTTAAATGTCTGTGCTTTGTTTTCAGATACCCATAGAGACAAGTAATGGGGGTCATTGTAAAAAAAAAGTTTGGGTTATCCGCCTAGCGGCTATGATTTATGATTTGTACAAGTTGTGGATGAGTCAAAAATATCAAACTCAATTTTTTGTGGTTATACTGTAGGGTGTTTCTTTTAAAGCCCTTTAACTATGATAAAATCACTGTAATGCATAGCCTTAAAAGAGTGACAACAGCAATATAATAAAAGCCTGCAAATGTACTAATAAGAAGAAACACAATTCCTCCATTATAATATTGTTCAATAGCCTAACTGCAGGCTGTTCATGGCTGTCAAGATTAACAATAACTTCCCGCATTAATATTCAAGAATTTAACTGACGCACGGTGATAAATATTAATATACCGGCAGCCCAGCACAAGCGCAGCAATATATCGACAGCACAACACGAGTACATCAATATATCGACTGTTTACATTCCAATATATCAACTATTTTACATCAGCTTTAAACACAGCTCATCTGGTCAGAATCTGCAGCCACGACTATCCATTTCATAGACTCGAAATATCATGTAATCTCAAGCGTCCTTAAAAACATATGGTTGAGTGATGTCTGTCACAGATGGGAACCGCTCGAGGCCACAGTACACACATACAGAACATCAAGGCATAGCACTGCCCTGTACTGGGTCATTACCACAATCATAACAACCCTAAAATATATCTAGTGCATCGTCCAAACAATTTTTTATCATATCCTTATGGTATGCTTTAAGCTCACTTTGCAGTAAATGCTGGTACAAAAACATACAAAATGTTATACTTTATGAATCCACCGTTATGCGAACAGAATCTGTCGGTTTCATTTAAGCATTTAATTTAATTTGACAGACGTTACTTACTCTTAAAAAGATAAACTGTGGTTTATCCATATTGGTCATCTGTTTGAACAAACTTGATTAAATTTTCTCATTTCAACAGGTTTTTTTCAGACTGATGTCATGGAGAGTCAGGTTATAGTCAAGAAATATTTGATTAATTTATTCGTGTCCATGGCTTTTTAGTGCCTTGAGCACAAATGTCTTTTTTGCACAAATTTCTATAAATAGTTTTTCATGTCCGTGGCACGACTTTCCTTTTCTTGTCATTTTATGTATTGTTTTCTTTCCTATTTTCTTACCATTGTTTGCTTTGCTTGGGGTTGGGGTTAGAGTCACTTTCTGTTACATATTTAGACATTCTAACCCAAACCCCAACTCTAAACCCAACCCAAAGCGACAATGATTTAAAAATAGGGGGAATAAAGAGAAAACAATGCATAAAATGACACAAAAAAGAAAGTTGTGCCACAGACACGAAAAAGACATTCGTGCTCAAGACACAAAAAAGCTGAATTTGAGATGTTTTCATGTTGCTTATTTAAGGGGTAGAGCACAGTAAATATTAATAGCATAGTATGATTGCATGTGTAAGAGGCGCTCATAAAAATCTGATTTTTTCCATGTTTAAGTTCTGTCATTTGGCCCCCAGTGCTTCTATCAATATAGAAAATATAAAAAAGATCAACCCAGTAACTTAGTTTTGGTAAACCATTCTCTGCAAGCATGTGAAAAACAGGTAATTGAAATTTAGCTCCCCTTGTGATGTCAGAAAGGAATAATAGCGCATTTTGCATAATTTGAATTTAAAAGGACAGCACATTTTTGCTCACACCTACAAAGTGGTGATTTTGACATGCTATAATAAACGATCTGTGGGGTATTTTAAGCTAAAATCTCACATACATACTCTGGGGACACCAAAGATTTATTTGACATCGTAAAAAAGTCTTGTGAAATGTCTCCTTTAAGATCTGTAAGTGTGTATGTTAGTGTGCACCCGAATTTGCATCAATTTGATTAATTTTACTTCAGATTTATAGAAAAAATGTGACCGTAAATCACTAAAAAATTAAATCAGTTTTATTTCAGGGCAACGCACAAAATGTGTCCCAAACTAGACACCATGTCCTATTACACTCTTAAAATCTTATTTTCAACCCAGCATTGGTTCAAAAAGGGACGAGCCCAGCCCACTGGGATATAATTTAACCCATTCTGGGTTGTTTTAACCCATTGTTGTGTCAAATATTAACATTTTCTAGGTTAATTTCAACCCAGCAGCTGGTCTCGAGTGTATACAGAAAAATACATTTGTGTTACTTTTAAAGGGGACAGAGAATGAAAAACCATTTTTACCTTGTCTTTGTTGAATAATTGTAGTCTACCCGCATTCACGAACATACAAAAAGTGCTAGACATGCTAAACATCTCAGTCTCATAGAAATTCCTCTTTTAGAAATGTCAGCCGGAAAAAGCCCAATCTAAAAAACTGATGCTTATGACATCACAGGCATCTCATTGCCCCTCCACTTTAAAATACTTAGCTACATTTTTTGACTGGCAGCAAAGTCAGCCAATCAGTAATGAGATTAAGGGGGAGCCAAATAGGTGCCAAACCACTTGTTTTAAATCCCCCACCCTAATAGAGCTATCTGAGATAGGTTTTTAGGAAGCTTTTAGGCATCACAGACCCAAACAAAAATTTTTTTGTCTACAAGTTACATCATAGAACAAAGATAAATACCCCATTCAATCATTCTGTCACCTTTAACACAACTTGTGTTGTCCCTTTTATTTGTTTTAACACAAAATCAACACAAAATGATACGTAATGTTTTTAAATAGCATAACACAAACAATTTGAAAAAAATTAATACATCCCTTTATAAAGTGCAGGCTGGGTCACATATGCATGATAAAATATGGACATCATGCCTTTTTAATGAATTTGAATGTACTTTTCTGTGATCTTGGGGGTAAAGATTTATTTAATTATTGTGCACTTTTAAATTGTTGGGTTATTTTTGTGTTGGGTCAGAAAAGGACAAACCCAGTCATTGGGTTAAATTAACCCAAAAAAATGTGATATTTCACCCAACAACACTCGCAGAAAAAAGGTACAAAAGTTGTCACTGGGATGGTACCTTTGAGGTATACAAAAGTGTAATTTTATATTTCTGTCTAGACAAGTTACCTATATCTCTAAATGTATCCATTTATGTGTATAATGTAGATGCCTTTATATTATCATCATATATCCATATAATATGTGTCTGTGTATAATCTTTACTTGATTTATGCAGTCTCTGTTCTATAGCCCTCTGATTGGACGGTGAGTTTCCTCCCTCCCTCCTGCATCCCTGTACTCCCTGTCTTTTTCTATCAAACTCTTCCTCTCTCTCTCTTTCTGTTGATTTTGTGTTTTAACTCGCCCCTATTTGCCGCCTCTCTCTGATGGGACCTCTTTGAAGTCACGGTTGTCACAGCAACGACATGATAGTGAGGAAGTGGTTTCGGACTATCTCTCTGCGAAACGCTGGGGATTTTCTGAAAGTCCAAAGTCAATAAATCAAAAACAGAAATTAGCATTTCAGTTTTTTTAAGCAGACAGCATCTGAATAATCATTAGAGGAGTGGATTGTTTTTCCCCACAACATATATACTGTATGTGTGCCTTCACCGTAAGCCACCAAAGCTATTTGATTGATTTGAAATGTCACTCTCTGACATTTTATAGTGTTGGAAGAAACGCAAAAGTGCAGTGAGAGATTAATGGTATGCAGATTTTAGACTGTCCTTGAATAGAGATATCGGGTCAGTCAACAGCACTGTGTGCTATTTTTATCACACATGTATTAGGTTTCCCCACCAAGAGTCTAAAAATAGATTTAAAAGAGAAAGGGAAAAAAGAGAAAAGCAGAGGAGGTTTCGTAAGGGATGGGGGTGAACAGAAAGATGAGCAAATGAAAGAGTAGCCCACTCTTCCCTCATTGGACCGCATAGCACTGTAATAAATCTATCATGTGGATCCTTACAGGGGAGAGCTTGTCAATCACCATCAAATGAATACTGTACATCATTACATACTGTACATTTACCAGAATAAACATTACTATTCTGAGCCCTATTTGGTTTCTCTTAGTTTTTGACTGTCAGATCACAAACATAAGAGATCTCTTCAGTTTTGCTGTTAAAATATTTACTGTACAATCTATATTTCAGCTCTTGTATTGATCCTGACAGTGCTGACTGAACATTGAGTATCTTCTACTGAGATCAGGGCTGTCAACCAGGGATCCATGCAAAAAAACACACATCGGAATGAAAGTGTAAGTAATAATTGTGTGTATACTGTAGGTAATGTATTGTATAAACAATTCACATACAGGACAGCCCATTGAACTACAAACACTTATTCTTTATGACAAGAATGGTTATGACATACACACATGGAGATGCATACACACTGCAGTGTTATAAGGATTTGCTTATGTGCTGCAGTCAAATGTAGCAGTCACTACATTTAAATAAGTATGTACTGTATATATGAGTATAACCACTGTGTGTGAGTGTCTAACCTTGGTTGCTTAAGGAAACACTAAAGCACCATCTAAATGTATCAATCACCTATTTACTTTGCTAATAAATTTAAGCATAAGCATGATTTTTAACATGCCTATAACTCATCACTTTATAGATTAATAAAGTAATTCAATTACCTAAATTAAGTATTGCTAGGTAAAACTACCTATATGAATAATATAGCAAAATTACTGGACACAATATTGGATATAAGGTTAAGGGACACATTTTCTACTTACATCGGCTATTTAAATGTTAAATGTATGACTCATACACTAAGCTGTGCCTCCCTCCACTGACATACGCAGACCTAAAACTAACTGTGACCTTACTGAGCATCATCACCATCAAACTCAATCAGTGAAAGCCTTTTACCCAAAACCATCTTTGCACATCCCAGTACATCCCATTTAGCCAAATTTCCGCAGTGCTGAAAGAAGAGAAACAGTGAGGGGTATTACAGTGAGTGAGTGAGTGTGTGTGAGAGAGAGAGAGGGGGGGGAGAGAGAGAGAGGACACGCGTGTCTATGCTGTGTGTTAGTGTGTATGAAATAGTGAGTGAGTAAGAGAGAGAGAGAGAGAGAGGAAAACTGCGAAATCCGTCAAGATTTCCAGGCGTTTGGTTATTCCTCTCGACGCCTGTGCACCGCTGACTCGGGTCGCGTGGTTGAGGGTGAGTGCACGCGCTTCTTCCTTCTTCATGCACGTTATACCGTCGCGGTATGAGTGGCGCGTGATCGATTCGTCCCGGGGTTTCCAAACCAAGTACCCGATTTTATCACCAGGACTGACAGATTCAGTTAATGCAAATCTTCACTTTCGAGCATTCACTATCGCTATGGACAACGCAGTACCTATAGCGTAACGCGCTTGTTCCGTTTTCATGCATAATGGGACATTTAAGAGGAACAGTACTGCTTAATTATCTGATTGGATGACATTTAAATACTGAGATATGTATTTCCTTAATTGTAAAGAGAGGTATATTTTCTCTTTAGATGAGTTTTTAACCGATGGCTTAATATTTTGTCGCACTTCGCACGAGACTCGGGTTTTAGTCACCGGTATAGTGTGGTAGGTGCACTTGCATTATGTTTCATTTATACTGAAAAAAATAATTTTGGTTACGACTTGGGTTACGTCAGGAGTGTACTGCGGTTGTTGGATTTGAGGGTAGACACGCTGCGTGGATTTGCGCGCGCGTGTAAGTAAGAGTAGATGAGGATAAAGTGACGCGTGGATTTCTTTTTATACACTTTTGATTCTGCTTGTATTCACGTATTTAGATTCCCGCTCGTAGCAATGATAGAATAAAGCATTTTTCTGGTTGCTTTTACTCTGAAATCATGAATGTGCACATGGGAATGCATGTGCGTGCGTGTCATTGAGAGCTGCACATGCGTGTACGCTCGTGCGTGAGACTGTCCTTTGAGATTTTGTGGGCCAAGGTCTTTCCCCAAACCCTACTATCGTCATCACGTTTGCTCTAAATACTCTTACACCATTCCTCCTTCATAAAGCATCTTTTTCTTCCATCATATCCTCAACTCTCCCCTTTTGCCGGTTGATCTAACCTGCTGACATGGGAACATATTGCCTCCTCAACAGAAAACTTCACCCCACTGGGCTCTTGCTCATCAGTTGACTGGGCAACACCATCTGTGGAAGCCCAGTTCACCTTTCAGATGACTTTCTAAATGTGGCTACGTCTGGCATATATATATTTTAAAGCCCCCTCAAATCCCCTGTAAAGAATCTTGAAGTAAAACATGTTGTTCTTTAGTTTTTTAAGGCTACGTTGTTCCTAATATTTACAGTAGTAAGGGTTTTGTTACAGCAAATATTTCACTGTGTCTCAATTCCTCAAGTATGTGATTTCAGCACTGGACAGCTTCCTGTCATTGTGTTTTTATTCCTCCAGGGGGCCAGTCTTTATAGTGTTTGCACAAGACTGTCCTCCAAAAATAACAACCTCATAGGTCGCTTCTGCAAGCACCTTATTACGACTTAAAGTGACATATTAAGGGATTAGTGTCCTCTAGCCGTAGCTTATACAACCTGTTGTTACGTTTTAAGGTTTTTGGCTTATATATCAGATTAGACACATTTCATTTTATGAATTTGTAAATGTAGAAACGGTTTCATAACATTTATGGTTTTAAAGATATTTTGGAGCATCTAACCCCACCCTCACCCTAAACCCAGCCACTAAAAGTACAGTCACAGGTATTTATTGCATAAAACAGTATAAAAGTATTACAAACCATTGATGTCGCAAACCTTGCAAACTGAAGCCATACGATTACTTTATATGAAGAATGCACAGTCAGATCTCATTCAAACATAAACCAGCATGACGTAGTTGGTCACAAGAGCCAATAGCGCTTCACATTCTTAGCTAACATAATGATGCAATTGGTCACGAGACACACTAGAGCCAATGCTTTTTCATAATTATAGATGACGTATCATCGCTTCTTCTGGCGACAGTTTTTTGAATCAGTGTACACCGGATCTGATATTTACAGCGGATTGTCATCACTCTGAATATTTTATGTACATTTTAAAAAAGTTGTAACTGTTTGTATGCTGTGTTTATATCATGTAATAAATAAATAAATGGGTACACTGTAAAAAAATTCCATAGAAATTGCAGCTGGGTTGCCGGTAATTTACCGTAGATTTACATTTATGTTATTTACTGGCAAGAGTTTGTTCAAAGTTAAATGAACATTAAACATTTACAAGTCTTTGTCTTTACAGAGTAAAACTAAAAAAACAGCATCAAGCAAGACATTCTGGGAAACAAAATCTGAAGCAAAAAACAGAAAAAGGTTGATGAGGATTTCTGGTTCCCAGAATGCTTTGCATGAGGCTGTAATTGTATAGTTTTATTCTGTAAAGATAAAGACTTGTTAATATTTAACATTTATTTAACTTTGAACAAACTCTTGCCAGTAAATAACATAAATGTAAATCTACGGTAAATTACCGGCAACCCAGCTGCAATAACATTGTAATTTCTACGGATTTTTTTTACAGTGTATGTTATTTGCCCTAAATGCCTGAATAGTGTAATGTGTAATAAAATACAATTAATCCTGGTGATTTAAATTAAAAATCTTATCTCAGTACATATCATTATAGCAAAATTATACCCCGAAATATAATTTTATACGCTAGTATATTAAGTTTCACCTGCTGCCGGTAGAGGCACTAATTTAGTAAATGCATCCATTGGTCGTATTTGGTGAAATAGTCAAATGACCAAAGCAATGGTATGGGTTGGAGGATATGTTGGTTTGCACACAAGTTATACATTCTTTTATACATTCTTTGCTCACCTCAGTGGTAGAGTATTGTGTTAGCCCTGCAAAAGGTTATGAGTTCGAACCCTAAGAACACACATAGGCCTACTAATAAAAAATAAACATTTGCACTGTCGCTTTGGATCAAAAATGTTTTTCTAATACCATATTTTGAATTATTTTACATTATTAAAAAAAAAATTCATATAATTTAGTAGGTGCATATTTGAAAAAGTATTTAAATCAAACATAATACATTTTTCCTGGGCTATATATGCTGTGAACACAATAAAATATAATAAGTTCATAAACACACATGAATTTTTAAACCACCAGAACCCCTTCTTGATGTAAAGACTTCAAGGGTTTTGCATTTTGCATTGCTTGAGTTCAGCACCACAGTGATGGACAGCTCCCATTCGCCTCTCTTTTCTCTCTCCCACCCTGTAGCCTTGATTTGTTCTCTTTTCTTTATTTCCTTTTCACTGCGTGTCTTTCCATTCGCTTTTCCTCTCACAGCCTCTGAAATGACTTTCATTGGTACCTGCACATTTACATCACAATGGCTATATCACGTGACCAACTATTTCTGCAGTATACAGTGCATGGTTTGATCACATACTATTGGAAAACTAGCGTATGCAAACATAAACAGAGGCCATTGTGTTAATAAATATAGCAATGCATTCTTCAGTGGAATTCTGATCATGTTATCCTTTCAGAGCCGTTTTTTGACATTAAACCTAAAAACTCCTCTTTTTTTTCTTTCTTTGGGCCTGTGCCAGTCAAATCCTCACTCTTGTGTTTCCATGCATGAAAGCAGAATGAACCAGAATGTGTTACAGTATACTGCAAAAGCAAAAGCATTTTCATATTCTTCCTAATTGTCTTGTTCTTTAGTTTGGTAGCCTTATAAGCTTGCATTTGTCAATGCAGTCCGCAGATATAATGCAAAAGGTAACAAAATCAATGCAATGGGCAGCTGTGGTGCTTTACTCCTGAGCATCTATAACTGCGTGTTCAACTTACATTTGCATTTATGCATTTGGCAGATGCTTTTATCCAAAGCAACTTACAGTGCATTACAAGGTATACATTTGTTTTTAATCAGTAAATGGGTTCCCTGGGTTCGAACCCATATTCTACCACTAAGCTAAACTTGTCCAAATTTAGCTAATTATTTGTCGGCCCAACCAACTGTTTTGCCGACTTTTAAAAAAGTAGTTAATTAATAGCTAATGCCACTGTGACATGGCTCATAGAGTAGTGCACATGCTGACAAGGCTGCATGTTTGAATTCAGCCCATCTCATGTGATGGTTCCACACCAAAACACACACCCCACAAACCCTCTTGTCTGTCTTTTCTCTATGTCCTGTTTAAATGGCATGACAATAAGACAGTAAGGCTTATTTTTTTCTGAATGGTCTTACAGCATATTATTTTCCAATCTTTTAGTCATACACTGTTTAAAGGACATCGTGTTTGTCCTTCATCTGTGTACTGTCTCTTCATCCTGTATACTGTTGATGAGTCACACACTAGTTTAGTAGTCGATGAAGCATCAAGCAGCTAATATAAAAATATTATCACCCTGTAGTTTCCCGTCAAGCAATTTAGCATTTTAAAAACATCTAATAGCTATCCAAACATAGCCCAAATGTCTAGGCCAGGGGTTTTAAACATTTTGATGGCAGGGACCCCCACATATGATGACCTTTAGCACAGGATTTTATTTTATAATCAAAACATTTAAACTGTATAAGATACGTAGGTAGTGTAATATTATGAAGACAGCAAATTGTTTACAAACTTAAATAATTGGCTGCACATAGAGTTTTTACAAAAAAGCTTTTTTCTCTTAAAGTTTTCTGGGGACCCCTTGGAACCTTCTGGGGGTCCCAGGCACCAGTTTGAAAACCCCTGGTCTAGGCTACAATCTGTGCTCTCAGTATAAATATAATAGACGTCTAACCATAGCACAAAAATAATCATTGACTGTAATCACTGATGACAGTTTGGCAAGATGAGAAACTCAAAAATCTTTTTTAAAAGCATGCATCAGGTTTATTGCAAAGCACATAGTGTATTTATGTGAATTTTATGCAATTAAAAATTACATTTGTATAATTTTTATGAGATTTAAGACTGAATGGACCTGAAAATGTCAAATGGTGTAAGAGAATGAATGAAAAGAATGAGAAATATTAAATATTTTATCCACCTTGATTTATCCATCCTTTTTTTAGTTATTCCTAAATGTACACTGTAAAAAGACTTTGCTGCCTTAAATTTTTTTGTTAAATCAACTCAGATTTACAAGTCATGTCAACAGAGATGAGTTGTCACAACTTGTAAAATATAGTTGAGAAAAGTCAACTTAATTTTATAAGTTATAACAACTCACCTGTAGTTATAACAATCAATCTCTAGTCAAGATAAATAATAGTAAGTTGAAATGACTTGTAAATCCGAGTTGATTCAACAAAAAATTTTAAGGCAGCAAAGTATTTTTTACAGTGTAGATTTTAATGCGTTTTTGTAAAATTTGTGCTGATATATCCTAAAAAAAGCTCTGTTTTCTGAAAAAATCTTTGACAAATGATGTTTGATGAAAAAAATCATAGTACACTAAACTAGATTATTATATTTATCCCACATTTTTTAATGAATATATTTATAAGTAATCTGCAAATTTATTTTGAAATGTTAACCCTTTTATATTCAATTAAACCATACGGACACAAAAAAATTGACATCACGTCATTGACCCACATCTTGCAAGTTATTTTGGCAAAAACAACATGACCAAATTTGCGTTTATTAAGTTTATAAGTGGGTTACTCATAGCCGGAACTATATTGGGTCTGTAGTTAACCTAGATGGTGAAATGATGGCTATTGCTTGCTGGGTTAAATTGTGTTTGCATACTTTGTCTTAAAAATATTTGGCATGTGGTTAAACAATATTTGGCATGAGTATTTGCACTTGATATTACTGTATGAATCATTAGCAATTATTGAATCATCGTGATTAGTATGCTTGGCAAATAGTTCATAAAATATATATACAAAAAAGCAATTGACTAATTTTACTGTTGTAATTACTGTTTTTTAAATCCAAGTTATTTAACTGTACTAAACTTAGGTCTCAACATTAGTTTTGCTCCAAAGAAAGAAGCATTCAAAGGCGATTTTAGAACACAGTTGGTAGGATTCACTTTATTTGATCCACTCTTTTTTTGCTACAGATAATGTCATATTTTTCATCTTTCTGTTTAGATGAGTTCTTTCAGCACCAGGGCACTAACGCTCCTGTCATCTGTGTTTGGGGCGTGCGGGCTGCTCCTGGTGGGAGTAGCTGTGTCTACAGACTACTGGTTGTTAATGGAGGAAGGCATCGTTCTGCAGCAGAACCAGACCACAGAAATAAAGATGGCTCTGCATTCTGGACTCTGGAGGGTCTGCTTTGTAGCTGGTAGGTTCCATTACGGATTGTGGCAAGTCTTTACCTGCCCACTTTATTGCTGAGACCAATATTTAATTATAACCTAAATGATTGTGATATCACGTTGTGAACTTCTAAATTTGCATCAGGTGTTGCTTGTATGTCTGCAGTTAAAGAGTGTGTGAGGTAATGTGTGTCTGCTATATTTGTCTTTGGTTCAATCACAGTTTTTTGTTGGACGTCTGCTGTGTTATGCAGCTGACTGGGTTTCAGTGTCCCATCACACTGGTGTGGCATGCTGTTGCATCACCCTCCAAAGTCGTGCCACACAATGAAAATAGTGAGGCTGAGTGGGCACAAGACACCGAAACAGCATATGCAGTAACCGCATACAATTCCAGGGTTAATGAAAGTTGCTATGAAATTATTGCAGCTTTTTTTAAAGAAAAGGCCATCATTATTTTTAAGAAGTGGTTGTATTTTATCTGTTGCACAAATGAGCTTGCTTTGTATTGCATGCTGGTCTGTTTTCATATGGCGACAGGAAGTGCTGAGGTGGACTGAAACGATGCCACACCAGTTGGTTGCAAATGGCTGACTAAGAGAAGTGTGAGAATGATGATATCACCTTGTCTTCTAGCTTTATCAGTGTTGTTAACATTATATGCTGTTTTGTATGTTTGACAAATTACTACACAAAGACTTTTGCTATTACTGTGGGTGTATTTTGTTTATGTGCAGTTAGGACTTTTTCATACATTTCTACAGATGTTTGATATATGTGTGCTCTACACAGACTCTTTTATGTGTATGTGCATGTCTGCCAATAAGGGAGGTTTTATGTTCACTGCTTTTTGCATTTAATGCAGAAGTGTCATGCACTTTGACAATAGTACTCTCTTAAAAAATGCTAATGCTTGGTTATTTTCAACCCACTGGGTCAAAAATGGACGAGCCCAGCCGTTGAGTTCAATTTACCCATAAAATTGTATATTTAACCCAACAATATAGGTTAAAACAACCCAGCATTTTGGGCTGGAGCAACCCACCATACAGTAGGTTAAATCACAACACAACGGACTGAGCTTGTCCCTTTTTGACTTAACGCTGGGTTGAAAATAACCCAGCATTTTTTTTAGACTGTATACGCCTGTAGCTCAGAGTATCAGTAGAGCATTGTGTTAGTTCAGGATTTGATTCCCAGGGAACACACATCGTGATTCATAAAATGTTTAGATTAAATGCAGTGAATGAATGAAAGCATCTGCCAATTGCATAATATAAAGGTGCCCCTCAAGCTTTTTTTAAAGGTTTACTCCTCTTTCTTAAAAAAATCCTGATAATTCACTTACCCCCATGCCATCCCAAATGTCGATGTCTTCTTTGTTCAGCTGAGAAGAAATTAAGTTGTTTGAGGAAAACATTTCAGGATTTTTCTCAATTTAATAGACTTTATTGGACCTCAACAGTTTACAGTTTAAATGCAGTTTCAATGCAGCTTCAAAGTTCTCTAAACGATCCCAAATGAGGCATAAGGGTCTTATCTAGCAAAACAATTGTCATTTTTGGCAAGAAAAAAAATGCACTTTTAAACCACAACTTCTCGTCTTGCACCAGCCACTGGGTCACTTTTAAACCGCATTGAAACTGTAAACTGTTGGGGTCCAATAAAGTCCATTAAATTAAGAAAAATGCTGGAATGTTTTTTTTTTAACTTAATTTCTTCTCGACTGAACAAAGAAAGACATCAACATTTTGGATGACATGGGAGTAAATGATTGGGATTTTTTTTAAGAAAATTGAATAATTTTTGATTAATAATTCTTTAACCAAGTGGATTTTATTACAGTTTTTTTTACAGATGCTAGGACACATTTCTCAATACTTAGGTCACTTTTGCAAAACTCTTCACACAGTTCTCCTAACAAACTTTTATCTTGGCAAAGCAGTTCATTTCACTACCAAAACCCTTTATTCAGGTCTCAAATCAACTCATTCTTCCAGAACACTAGCAAAGGTTGACAGCCGACAAACAGACTTTGTCACCCACAAAACAATGACCTAAAAAACACTAACATCATGTAGCATTATACAATGTTTTCTCTGTTTATAATTCACTACAATTTGTGTTACTGGAATGAATCAGATATGATGCAGAATTCTTCAACTTCCAAAATAAGAGTAATTCCAAAATACAAGAATTTGTATACACACCATCCACTGATACAGATACAATAGTAATGCTAATCTACTCAGTCTTCTCCATTTGGCCAATTGTTTTTATAGCATTTATTTTTAATATTTAAATATATATTTCATTAAAATATTATTGTAGAAATGTAGCAAATTGCTGTCTTATTTAGTTTTGTATTATGGTTTTGTTTTGAACATAAGTTTAACAGTTTTGAAAACAGTATGTAAGCATGTGCAAATTGGCCTGTATGTATTAGGAGTTTTGGCAGTTGTTGTGTCTGAATGAGAAAAGAATTCATGAAATTTGAGAGATATAGTCATTGAATGCATTTTGTGCCAAAGCAATGATAATTGATCCTCAGTTTAGCCCCCATAGACTTCTGTTGTGCTCACTGTGTGAAGAGTTTTTCAAAAGTGAACTAAGTATTGAGAAATGTGTCTTAGGGTCTGTAAAAACTGTAACTTAAAATAATAACAATAATAAAATAACAAAAAAATACTTTAAAATGAAGTTGTGCAATAAGAGTTCTAAATACAAAATTAATTTAAAGTAAGAAATCAAAGGATTTGTCCATATTTGATTAGTTTTTTTATTTTACTTTATGGTCATGCCTATTTTCATTTAGGGCAAGTAAGCCCGAATAGTAGTGATCCTCAAAAAATTGCGTGGATGAGTCTCCTGCTCCATGTCTGTGCAATGCAACATGTTCACCTCTCTTCGCAATGTCTGAATCAAAATCATTTCTGTGTCTCTTTGTGTTTGTCCCCATCTATCCCTGTCACTGTCAATATCTCTCTCTATTTCTGTCTCTCTTTGTGTCTCTCTGTTGCTCTTTCTCTTACTTTCTGTCTCAGGGCCAGAGAAGGGGAGATGTGTTGCAGCTGAATACTTCACTGAGCCAGAGATAGAGATCACTACGGAGAACACGGCCAATATACTAAGTAAGAATATCTAATGCACTGCACCATGCATAAATCCACAAATTTATGAGAAGGTATGTACACAGTACAGGAAGTGTTAAAATACTTTAATTATTCTAAAATTCAGGATGGGTAACATCATTTGTAAAATAAAGAAATACAGTATTTAAGAGTCTTACTCTAAGTAACTCCTTGAATGTTTAATATTTTAAACAATATTACCTTGCTAAAATAGCCCATTAAAGTCTAAAACATCTTAATCTGTAACTCTTATCAGATACAGCATATTCTATATAGTTTCCTATATAGTATTTACAGTATTATATTTGCTCTATTAGAAATGGTCAGGACAGCCACCCCCTTCCCCATGGTCTCGCTCCTCTTTGTCTTCACGGCCTTCGTCATAAGTAACATCGGCCACATTCGTCCCCAACGCACCATCCTGGCCTTTGTCTCTGGAATCTTTTTCATCTTATCAGGTAAACTGTGCATGCAACCATTGCTTTGTACACTGTAATCTAAAAAGTATATTTAATAATATTTATAAAATTATTTGTTTCAGTCCTTCTGTGTGATTCGATTGGTCAATAGGTGTGAAAATTCCAAAAGGAACGTAAGCTTAGGAATGTAATACATTAGATCAGTAATTCTCAAAGTGTGGTAATTCTCCACTAGTGGTCCGCCAAACCCCTCCAGTGGTCCGCCAAAAGATGACCTAAAGTGGCAAGTGTTTATACAATCGCCACTTTTTTATGTAGATTTTAATGCACTTGTGAAACTGTGATATCAGTTCTTGCCATTCTGTTTTAATAACGTAAAAATTGATCGGTGGCTAAACCAAAGATGAGTCAAAAGAAGGATCAAGCGTCAACTAAAAGCAGCTAAAATCAACAGATCTATTAGTTTTGTAATGTACTAGTTTTTGTTTCATGTATAAAATCCCTGTAATTTCAGTGATTTCAGACATTAAGGGGAACATTTTTTTCAGCATTTTATTGTTACCATAGATACAACCATAGACTTCATATACCCACCACCTCAGTTTTAAACTAAATGCTCTTTGGAATGACATTAAGTGGGACCTAGGCTGTTATACTATGTTTAATTGCAGTTTTTTTCATATGTGCAGTTTGTTGTTCACATTAAGCTGTAACTCATTTCACATTTACTTTTTCAAATGAAATAAAATTCATATAATAATTTCTGAACATAGCACTGCATTTGAGTTTAAAAAATTAGTTTTGACTTGAAACAGTTGCATATTAAACTTAAATTTAGCTTATCCTTCCTATTTTGTTGTTTTTGGGGGGCGTGTTAGAGTGGGATTCTGTTAGGTGGTCCTCAGAAAAAAATTGGAAGATAAAGTGGTCCTTGGGCTGAAAAAGTTTGAGAAACACTGCATTAGATCCATGTGCTGTTTGTTGATATTCAGTTTCAGTGGTACTGATAATTCAGCTGGCTTCTGTCTGAAATCAGGCTGAGAATTCCATTGAGAGGTTTGCATATTTAATGAATGGTAATCGCGATATCCATCTATGCGTATGTTCTTATACACCATATCTACTAAGTGGTTATTTTTCTCTCAGACAGTAATTAATGAGAAGGGTCTCCAGTTCTGTATTTTAGAGAGAAATTAGTTCAATTTGCATGCCAAGCACAGCATGTTTTCAAATGGATATCACCTGTTTCCTTCAGTTTCTGCCTTTGGGATTATTTTGAACAGATCCTGATAAACAGCAAAGCGACACCATACATAAATGTATATATAATCTTTGTTAAACCCTGTCTAAAAAAATACTTCTACTGTGATACAGAAATAATAATTCAGTTTAATTGCTCATTTTATTCTCTCAGGCTATGTTAAGACAGTATTAGCGAGCTGTGAATTTCCCACAATACTTTTGGTATCGCTGTGCAACAGAGCTATATCAGTTAATGGTATCAGTTGTCTGGCAATAGCCGCATGAATCAGCCTGCAGGGACAGTTTTCTCATGAATGTTTAGGATCTTTTGAACAGTTCTAGATTCCTGGGACAGATACATCTATTATCACTTGTTTTTAAAATGGGGTACATGCGGCACTAGTCGTTAGCATAAAACAGGCGTATACGTTCTAGCCGTATGCATAAAATAAACAATATACTGACATTTATGATGCAAGTACTGACGGAGGTTACATATTGTTATTCGCCACTTAAAAAGATAGTTCAGCCCCAAACAAAATCTTTGTCATTCATTATTTACTCACCCTCATGGCGTTTGAATCCTCAATATTTTTGTTTTTCAGAACACAAACATAGACTTTTTTTTTTAAGTGTTGTTTTGGGTTTTTCTGGTCCCATAGTTACCATAAAACCATTCTGGCTTTAAAAGAAAGTTAAAAAAGTTTTAAATAAAAAAAAATCTTTGGTGCCTTAATTTTTTTTCAATCAACTTTCAATGTACTATTTATCTTGACAAGAGATGAGTTGCTACAAGTTATTAAATAAGGTTAATAATAAGATAAATAATAGGGGAGAGGGGGGCACAACCTAACGCTTTTTGGTTTTGGCTCAATCATTAAAAAAATATTTGAGTTTGATGAATTATATTTTTACACAAGCAACACACACATCTCTGCTACAAATGAACATTTATAGTTTGTTTCTAGTACTTACCATTCTTGGACAATTACACCAAACGTGACAGAAGTGCAAATGTTACAACTTACCCCAAAGGTGGGGTTAATTGTAACAGGTAGGGGGTTAGTTGTAACACTTGCTAAAAATTAAGTTTGCAGGCAAATATTTCAATACTACGTACTTTGTCTATATATTTGAAGTTGATATTGTTTATATATCCATCTTTAATAGACAGGTATCCACACTGTATTCATTCATACAAGCAGCACAATTACAACAAAACATTTTTTATATGTGACCCAGTCTGTAATAGCATTACAATTAACCCCACTGGGTCAAAATATTTTTCAAGCCCACCATAAAAGTTGCTAAGAGCTGCAGACATATTTCAAAACGATGCTATGTTTTAGTCAACAAGACACTGATTAATATGACATAGCATTGGATTTGGTATCTTACACACCCAACTTAGAAAAAAACATATGATGAAAAAATTTACTTACATGCCACAAAAACACTTGTTCATCAATAACTCTCTGGAAAAATATTATACATTTCCAATAATTTGCAGGAGATCGTCTTTTGGCAGTGTGAAAAAAGTACCAGAAAAACAAAATGCTCAACCTTGTGCAACAATGTAAACAGTCCGTGTTACAACTAACCCTGCATTAGTTTTTGCCCCGCACACCCCTTATAAGTTCAAATGACTTGTAAATGCAAATTGATTAAACAAAAAAATGTAAGGCAACAAATAATTTTTACAGTTCACTTTCTTGTGTCATATATTTTAAGTGTCCTGAAGACATTTACTCCTATTTTGATGTGGATATCGCTATTGTTTCAGTTGTTACACATTATTTAAAATAAAACATCCTAAAACTGACTAAACAACAGTTTAATAGGCACAGAGAATGTGCATGACAAGAGAGGCACAGGTCAAGATTTCCATCAAATAATGGATCATATTTTAGTTTGTTTTTTACAGTCGAGTCGAGTGAAGTTATTTGCTTAACACTTTAGGGTCCTCCACTCCCATAAAAAAACAAAAAACAACCATTTAAAAATTCTGTATTTGGATTCTGAAGAATAAAGAAACACATCTGGGGATCAAATGAAGTAAAAGTGAATAAATAATGACAAAGTTTTACGTATCACCAATAATTTTTCTACCCCTAAATTAGGTAGGTAAAGCTGAAACTGCTAAATAATCTATGAATTTAAAGTGTAGTCAAAATAAGTGAAAATGACTTGCACTGCCAATTTGATTTAAATTAAAAATTCAAGGCAGCTTAGTGTAGTAACCAGGCTTACAATTATGCCTTACAATGTCTTTTTAGATGTGACTGCAGTATATTCACAATACAGCATGTCTTCCCTTACAGTATTGCTTAGTCGTAGGACATGATTTGCACTTCTAAGCGATATCATTTATACTACAATTAAACCAATCAACATTCACAAATTTTGTGTCATTGAATTGCTCTTAAATTGTAACTTGCCTCACTGTCTTCAATAGATTTCAGTAAATTAACAAAGAGACAAAAGCAAGGACTCAGCAGTAGTGGAAATGTCCCAGTTGTATCCCTAGGGGCTGGGCAAACCGAGGTCAAAAGATCCCATGTGTTGAAGCCACTGCAGTTACAGTACAGTACAGTACAGTACAGTACGCACTACTGCAGTTTAATAATAATGGATTGTGTAATGCGGGAAAAAGCACGACTGCAGATTCTCGAGGTAGCACAGGCAGCTGTCCAAAATAAATCCATGCTGTGTAGCACTGCATCGGGTACTAATGTTACATTTAGCTCAGCATTTTGTACTACAGAATTATCAATAAAACACGAGACACCACAACAGCATGCGGCAAAGTGCTTATCACATACAAAACTGCAAAGAAAATTTTTTTTACAACAATGTGGGTATAAATACCACAGTATATTAGACAATCTTGTATGGCATCACTGTTATAAGATCGTGCAGATCTGTATCTCCTGCGCTTTTTCTGTGCACCGTTATTGAATATTCACTAAACATCTCACTTTATTGCTTTCGACTGGAGAGCAAAAAGGTATTAGTGTTTTACGTCCGAGCTTGTTTATGTACAAATATTAGCCTTAATGTGACACAGCAGCTTAACACCTAACCTACTGCAAGTCTAAGAGCATCCCTTGTTGGTATTCTGAGTGCAGACAGCTGGCAGTGACAGACTGAGATAATGTGTTTGATTACGCCAGAGGGTTTCCTATTGTCTTTTTTCTTTCTCCCTCGCTCTGCAATTACAGCAGCGGGGCTTTCTCAATCATAACCACAGCAACACTGAACACACTATAAATGTTAATGTCTCCCTGTATGACAGGTTTCCTGTTCGTGCGTTGGTTTAACTTTTTTTCTCTGCGTTCAGAGAGCGTTCGGAGCGAAACAGTTTTGATTGAACAGGCTGTAATATTAAAAAGCTGCGGCGTCAAGAACCCTTTTATGTTGATGTTTACAAGGCATATGTTTCGGTTTTCCATTTGTCATTTTCATTATAACTTTTATGTTTTTTTAGTATTGCATTCAAATACCTCATTTTACAAACTTCCTGCACTATTTGTTCTACATACATGAATGATAACCCTAATCAATAAATGTTCGAATTGGGGGGGCAGGGGTGGTCCCGGGCCTCCTATAAGTACTGTACTGAGGGACCCCTATCAAGCACAAAAATATAATTTAGGGGGGTCCCCTGGTTTTTATTATATTTACTACATTAATTTAGAATTTTCGTGCTGTGCTCCCACAAAGCGATCGATACTCTTCTTTATTAGTCCCAATTTTTCAATATACTAATCCAAAAGATTTCTGTCTGAAATAAATGGAAACTCTCAAGTCACAAAAAACTCCCATGATGACAAATTGTTATATTTAGGATTGGGTTGGGGGCTTTAAAAAAACTTCTCAAACTATTATTTTACACTAATTTGAAGGGTATAAAATTGTTAGGGTTTGAGTTAAAGTAGGGGTGCATGATTTTTGAAAAACACTTCAGAGTCAGGACGGGTACCAAAACACACTTGTAGCCAATCAGCAGTAAGGGGCATATCTACTAACCAACATCGTTGCCTGGTTTGCGTATGTGTGGGGCGGGTCTATCAAAAGATGGTCCAGATTCTTTGGGGTAGGGGCGTGTTTGTTTCTGTGATTTAAAATATCATCATTGGCTTTCAGAGATCATGCACCCCGCCTTTAAGGGTAATTTGAGGTTTCTTTGATTAAAACGTTGATTTAGGATGAACAAAAAATGTCGGTCCAGGATCACATCTAACTTTGTGAAATCTTGGCGACCCTATAATGACGGGGGGGGGGGGGGGTAGCTAGTGGACCCTGTAATCTTTGACATAATTCGAATACTGCCAAATCCTACTGCACATTAAGGATAGATTGCTATTAAAACAGTAAATAATAAATAATAAAGTGTTTTATAACACTTTAGCAACCATCTGGAAGTGCCGTAGTAATCATCCAGAACATTTTTATAACTAAATAGCTATGCATTACATTACAATGCGTAACAGTCACTAACAGTACCCTGGCAACCACACTAGCACACATTTGCATGAGCAAGCACCAGCCTCAATCTCATCAACATAAAAATTTGTTATTTCCAATTCATTCCTTTTACAGAAAACACCTTAACACAGTGGAGGCTCGTGACTGCTCATCCGAGGGGCGCAAATTCAAAATATGTGTTATGGGTGTTGTTCAAAATATGTTTTTGTTGCATCATGTGAACCATGTGCATCACGTGTTTTGTCAAAATAAGTGCCTGCTGCACACGCGTCAAAACCGTTTATGATAAAAGAGACGCTTAAGTTCACAAAATACACGCAAGACACTCCCTTAACAGTAAACTCTGATTACGCATGAGATTCTGCGAGTATCTGGCAAACGCCAGCGTCTCTTTTATCATAAACCACTTTAGACGTATCTGCAGCAGGCACTTATTTTGGCATGACACAGGATCACTCGACGCGCAGAACACATATTTTGAAATTACGAACCACACACATGACAGGCTACATACATGTTGTGACGAACTTTGCATCGAGTGCTCTCGAAAAAAGAAGTAACCGGCCGCCACTGTCTTTACGTAAACATTTTCTAGCATAATTAATGTATCTCTTTCTGTCTCTTTCAGGTTTGAGTTTAGTGGTTGGTCTGGTGTTGTACATCTCCAGTATAAATGATGAGGTGATGAACAGGCCTCGGGAAGCAGAGCAGTTTTTTCACTATCACTACGGCTGGTCGTTCGCCTTCGCTGCCAGCTCCTTCCTGCTTAAAGAGGTCAGGCGCATCGACCACCTAAACCCGCCGCCGTCAGCTGTGTTCATTAAAATGCATCAGTGTTAACAGTTTTGCTGTTGTTAGCTTCTAAACCATAGGTCTGCCCTCATCAGTATGCATTCATTTTAGCCTACTGTAGCATCCTTCTGGGTAAAGATAAAGCACTTTTGGTTTCATTGCATTTATGCTAATTTGCTGCGCTCAGTTGAGCAATTTGGGAATGTCAGCATTATAACTTCCTTTAACATATAGCTGTAACATATGCATGTATCACTGTATGTTGCAGTCTATTGATCTGGAACCTGCACAACAAAGCTGTACTGTAGTGTTTAGAGAGCTCATTAACGTGGATTAATATTTCCGAACATCAGCTGCTGTCTGTTATATATTCAAATTATTTGCATGCAAAGATTAAGATAATAAAGTGATAAAGAACATCCTTCGGCAGCTTCAGATCTCACAACACCAGGTACCAGGTGAATTGTACAAAAGTGTACAATTATTATACAAAAAACAATAATGAAACCTCACCTCTATCCCCAACATCACAAAACCCCAACATGTACAAAAACGTAGGAATATATATTAGTCACCTCGTAAAATATGTACGAATTGCCATGAGATAATGTTGGCTTGAACTCTAGCTGCTTGCATATGAGGAGCTCAAATACAAAGCCTCTAAACGCCACCTCTATCAAAAATGAGATATTAACCAAATGGTCTCAGCAATTATTGTATACTTTCCCTTTAAGGGACACTCCACTTTTTTGAAAATATGCTCTTTTTCCAGCTCCCCTAGAGATAAACATTTGATTTTTACTGTTTTGGAATCCATTCAGCTGATCTCCGGGTCTGGCGCTAGCTATTTTAGCATAGCTTAGCACAATCCATTGAATCTGATTAGACCATTAGCATCACACTCAAAAATTACCAGAGTTTCAATATTTTTCCTATTTAAAACTTGACTCTTCTGTAGTTACATCGTGTACTAAGACCGACGGAAAATTAAAAGTTGTGATTTTCTAGGCCGATATGGCTAGGAACTATACTCTCATTCCGGCGTAATAATCAAGGACTTTGCTGCCGACCGTAACATGGCTGCAGCAGGCGCAATGATATTACGCACTGCCCGAAAATAGTCCCCTTGGTTACTTTCAATAGCAGGGTACTATTTTCGGGCACTGCGTGATATCATTTGAAATTTTTTGAGCGCGATGCTAATGATCTAATCAGATTCAATGGATTATGCTAAGCTATGCTAAAAGTGTTAGCGCCAGACCCGAAGATCGGCTGAATGGATTCCAAAACGGTAAAAATCAAATGTTTAACTCTAGGGAAGCTGGAAAATGAGCTTGTTTTAAAAACAAAAGTGGAGTGTCCCTTAAAAACCGCTAATTCCCATTCAGAAATGCTGGTTTGTTGTCAAAATCCATTAAGAGTCTGATTAAAAATGCTTGTTTCCAAGAAAACATGTCAGAGGGTTTATTCATCTGAGACCTTCATAAGTTAACTTAGAAAAAAATGTTTCTCAGTTAATTCTAATTTGAAGAATCTGATCAAACAAATCGCAAATTAAGGTACTGAATACTGATCCTCGTATTTTTTTTTTGCTAGGGCGCTGGGGTCATGTCTGTCTACCTCTTCATGAAACGCTACGCAGAGGAGGAAATGTACCGGCCCCATCCTGCACTCTACCGCCCTCGTCTGTCTGAATGCAGTGACTACAGTGGGCAATACCTGCACCCTGAGTCCTGGCCACCTCCGCAGCGCGGACGCAGTGCTTCTGAGCTGTCCAGCGACATCTCCATTCAACTCAACCAGACCCCCCTGCCTCCACCGCCAAAGAGCTGCGGGCCCTCCAATCCACCCTCTTCATCAGGGCCGTCCTCCGCGGCCAGCTATCATATTCCACCTGCTTCCTCTTCCTCCTCCTCTTCCTATCCTCACACCATCCACTCCTCCCATTCTGGTGGCCCCATCCCTCAATCTCTTCCAATGGCCGCACCTCCATCGGCGGTGCCGCCTCCTCGCTACCAAGCTCACATGCGTATGAGCGCCTCCCCATGTTAAAGTTATTCTGTATAACGTACCTGAAGAAAAATATTTGTATAACTTTAAGTAGCAGGGAGGTAAGAGAAACAGGCAAGTGGGACTTTTATTATAGGAGCAACTTAGAGACAAGGGTGCTAGCAAGCTGAAAAGATGTAGAGAAGGAAACCCTTCACTTACAATTCTGTGCCTGAATCTCACTGACATTTCAACAGATTCTCAGCGAGAGATTAATAAGTAAGGGAATAGAGGTATTAGCATTTAGAATGTATGAAGAAGAAGAAAAAGGAAAAGTTACATTATAGTGAGAGAGACAAAAGTACAAAATACTGACTTGCTGAAAATAGTTGTATACCTTATATATAAATTTATATTTAAAGTGTAAAAATCTTATCAAAGATCTTTTTGGACACCTCTCCTTTCTGGTATCATACAAAAATAATTTCCATAATTTCATGAAAAAGACTATTTATATCATCTCTTTATGCCATTTTTGTCTTGTTTGTACTGAAATGCAAAGGCACAAATAGCCTATGCCAGATTTCTTTATCTGGTGTGGCAGATTCCTTAAAATGGACAAGAACTATACATTCTGTACATACTTACTCCAGTAGGGTTGTATAGTCATCATGTATGTAGTCAAACATATGTTTTATCATCTGGGTATTGAAAAGGTGTGAGGGGAACTACAACTAGGGACACTGTTCACTGTTTTCTCTTTTCCTATCAATTTGTAATGTTTTTAGATTTGTACATGAGAGTAGATGTTATAACACTGGCTTATAGTTGCTTACCATCCCAAATGTTGTATGCTTGGCCCTATGGCCCTCAAATGCCTTGTGTTTTCATGTGCTCTCTCATTTCAAAATACTTCCAACAACAACAAAAGACGTTAGCAGTTGTATACAGTAACATGACACAAAAGAAAGATTTTTACCGTAAACATATTTAACTTATATAAAATGAAGTTTGTGTCTTCAGCTCCTATGAATGCAGGAGATATATTCTCTGTAAGGATACTCTCCTTATCTGTTTAATCATCATCTTAAAAACACAGCAATTATTTATCTTTTATTATATTATATTATAGTATTATGAAACAGTTAACTGTATTGTTTATTATTAAAACTGTATGAATTTTATGTAAGCCTACTAATATATGTTATATTGAAACTGTTTTACATGTGCTGTTATAAAATCAGAGATAATGACAAGAACAGACTGTTTGAACAGAGCTATAATTCAAGCGGAACGTGTTTCCAAAACTATCCATATGGCTTTTCCTCATTACGCCTCTTAAGTTTGCTACATAATGCTTTTAAAATATGAGCAATCCAAAATCAGCATATGAAGAAAGTAAATTACGTACTGAAAAATGCTGTATAAATAGCAGAGTGCAATATCCAATGTAATGTGTTTGTCTACTAATACAATTTTTTGTTTCACAGTGAAGTTTTACGCAGTATTGTGGCCCCTATTGTCTTGCGCCATCTAATGGTAAAGCATAAATACTACATCAAATAACTTCTGTATGAAGTACCAAGTCTGCAACACAGGCTACATGAAATCTGTATTCAATTCACTGACTAAAATGAAGTAGATGACTAAATACTGAGTCAGCACGTCCTAGTGCCTGCAGATGCTGCATTAAATTTGCATAAAATAATCTGTGAAATTGTTACACAAAAATCCCCCCATATATATATATATATATATATATATATATATAAACACGCCGCTCCCTGAGGTCTTTAACAGATAGCATTGTTGTTTATAAATATTTTGAACATAAATTATTATAACATATAAATAGTTATAGAAACCAGGACTGGCTCCTGCTGGATAGTAAAGATATAGAATAACAATCTGTATTATACTGTAGCTCCAGGTGGAAAAAGCAGAAATGTATAGTTACTTTATATATATATATATATATATATGGGAAATTACAAAAAGTTAAAGGAAATATTTAGGCTTATTTAAGCATTGCTGATGTATAATGTAGTCCGCTTTACAGTCAAAAGTCTTATCTTTTAATAATGGCTTTAGAGATGGCTTTCTGCTCTCATGGTTCCAGCTGACATTTGTTGTCCTGAGTTTTGTACTGAGGGGTCTGGCTTATAAATATGTATGTACCATTTTGCATGACATTTTTTTCATCTTCATAACCTTTTTCGTTTTTGTGCTTTATCCCGGTACGGGCTCTCGATTTGCTTCTCTCAAATTTTCATTAAGCTATAGCAGCCTCACTAATTTGCCTTTTCTTCTCTTTTTTATATATATCTCTCTCAACACCCCCCCCCTTCCAAACCTTCATTTCATAATGCCAAAGCAAGTGTGCCTGATACTTAAGATGATGATGACAGTTTACTATTATTAATATTATTATTATTATTATTATTACTGTGGCATTTCTTTGTAATTTGGTATTTGCTTAATAAAAATATACTGAAAAACAAATACAGCATAAATATGTTATTTATGCATTTAAAAAGATTTTATCTTACAACTAAAAAGGACATGATGTGCTACAGTAGTTTAAGGTTCTTATCTTCTGTGTTGTTTATTTCTTAGTTATTTAATATGGAACCGTAGATTTAAACATTTGTTTTATTGTTATTATAAGTATGCATGCTTTTCTTAATGTTGTGTGGTATAGTGATTTACGAACAAGACAGCTAGGACAGCCGAAATATTACTAAATCCCTGAGGGAAGGAATTGTGGGGTGAGTGATTGAAAGAGTTGTGAAGAACTGCAAAAACGGAGGATTGTGAGAATGAATGAATCAGTGTGTTAGTAATGAGGGTTTCTGAGAACTTGCATATGTTTGGACCTTGCGTCTCAGAGCATCGATTTTCTCTTGTTTTGTTTTTTTGTGTGGTATAATTTAAACAATCCACAAATATTAAAATATTTCCTCTTGCTTAAAGTACTTCAGTGATGTAGTTGCTAAACACCCACATAAACAATGAGCCACAGTTTCTAATACATGTATCGCTCAATGTGTGTTTAGACATTGTGAATGTTTTAAGCACTACAGAGTGAACCTAGAGTGGTAATAATCAGCGGTTCTTCTCTACCTGAAGATGTGTAGGCGAACAGTGGCCAATTTGTCTCTAACTCTCACTTTTTTTCTCCCTTGAAGGAAAAAACACAGAGGAAAATGTAAGTACATGAATGCATGAATTTGAGTCTTTAGAATAAGTTAAGGTATAAAAATAGATCATAATAGTTTACAAGAGTATTAGTTTACATAAATATCTACACTAACCAATGTCTTTATAATCTAGTACCAATAGCTCCAAATTACACTAAACATGAAGAGCAGATATAAGGTTTATCAGGCACGTGCACAGATAGGGCTCAACCTGTGCAGAACACATGCCCTTTTTGTCCTTACACTCCGAAGTGCCCTTTTTTGGAGTTGTTTTATTATTTTTTTAAATATATAAATTAATGCTATTGTTAAACATTTACGTCTGTCTGTGTGTTTTACAAATATATTTATCAAATAAAATTATTAAAAAACTAAATATTTTTGGATCCGCTCAAACTGTCTGTCAAACCTCTTAACTCCGCCCCCTGAGTGCAGCGAGCTGAAGTTCCACAGCAGTCAGAGGCAGCTGAACGTCTTGCAACGGTAAATAAGTATCTTGTTGTTTGAGTACAATGCTGTGTCATTACGAAAGAAACACTAGTATGTATATAACGGCGCATGTTTTATAAATTTGAGCAGAGCCGAATTATCCATAGACGGGATTGGTCGAGTAGGCAATCAGGGGGCACTAAAGGCTCCAAACTGCAGCAAGGGCTGGCGCAAAATGCGACCAAATTGAGTTTTTGACAAAGCGCGAGCAGTTTTTAAACAAGTGTTCACCCATGTGAAGGGCACCCGTGACAACAATACGGAATGCACGGTCGGGTTTTTACCATTTTTTTTGCATGACGCGTATTAATCGTTTAACTAAAGTCAACACATCTCACGCGAGAAGACGCGCCCGCGCGGGTAAATGTTTAGCCTACATTAACACCAAAAACATATCAGATTAGAAAGGTCTTAGACATTGATGCCCAGTTGGGAAAACTGGATAGAGACGAAAAACGTGTAAAGGATACAAGTATGTACATTATATTGCCCTGTCACTCATTACAGTATGCAATCTGGATATAATTTATTGTATATGCATGTATCTTATGCCTTGAATTAGTCAAGGGAGTTGTATGATTATTTGGTTCATAACTTTTTATTCTGAAATTAACTGCATAGAGTTAAGTCTATTTAGTATTTAGTATATTTTTTTAGTAATGCAGTTATTTGCACCTTCAAAAGACCAAGGTTCCTGGTCCTCAGCACCAGGTAGGCAGATACATGTTGAATATGCTTATGGTATGGCTATAGTATAGTATAATCTCCTATTTTGATCTTTAATATCCTATTTCCCCCTCTTCTCAATCACATACATAAACATGTTAACCAAATAATACAAATTAGCTTATAAAACCAAACAGAATACCTTTTTTTCTTCAAACATATTTTTATGTAATTTTATGTATGTAAGCAGAGGAAAAAATTTAAATTATTATATTCTACAATTAAATAAGAGCGAGCACTTCACAAACACATACAGACAAACACCCAGGATGTAAATTGTTAAAGCCAACTTACAAGGGCAGATATCCTTTGCACTGTATAATGCCAAGCTATCATAAAATGTCATTTTTCATTCATTAATAGTGATTTTTTTTTCAATCATTAATAGTGAATAAATAAAAAGCTATTAAGATGATTATTAAGTGATATTTATTTGGAGGGGGTGCCCTTTTTCAGTTTCAGCACATGCCCCTCAAAAGGTCTGTGCACGGCCCTGAGGTTTATACATTAAGTAGACACTATTATCCAAAACAACTTAAAGATTCATCATCTTATATATATATCGAACCTTTGAACATAATTAGGAAAAAAAATATTAGATTCAGTTCTGACCCTGTGTCCCCAAACGTATGTTTTACCGCACAGTCTCAAAAAAGGTACAAAAGCTGTCACTGGGGCTGTACCCTTTCCAGGTGTACACATTTGCACCTAAAGGGTGCATATTGGTACATCAAAGGGACGTATTGTTTATATCTGTAACTAAATATTAGGACCTTTATTAGGGTACCATCCCAGTGACAGATTTTGTGCTTTTTTCTGACAGTGTACTTTAGTGTAATCTAAGTACAGTAAATGTTGTGCAAACTTGTTTCGTTTTAGCCATCCAAACTGGCCAATAAAAATACATATTGTTTTACCAATATCTGGATTATATGAGTTAAAGTCTATATTTATGGTGTTTACATGTTGTTCTGACTAAGATTGTCTTTTAAATGTCAAATAGGCATAGCGGTCGCCTTACCACATTCAGATTTCTTCTTTAAAAAGTCCATATGCTCCCAAAATTGCCATTGACCTCTGGTGAAATTTTCACGCTTTCAGTGTAGAAAAATAACCTAACAAAGTGTACAACAACAAGCATTAGTTGGTGTAGGCTATCACTCTCTGACAGAATATATTCTTTGTTTAAAAAGTTAAATCCTGTCAAGCTCTTCCTGGAGATCTGTGATTTATGTTTTGGTCAAAATTAAGCTACAAAGTCGTGTAATTCCTTCTTCACCATCCCCTAATTCATATTGAACACAACTGTCTCTTACCGCCCCCTCATTCACTGCCTCAAACAATTAAACGCAACAAAACGCAACAGGAATACCCGCTTCAACTAGAGGTAAGCCAGAAACTCAGAAATAATCAGCGTTTGCATATTTCATTCAAACCGCTACATTTCCAGCAAATTGGTTTATAGAAAATAAGAGATGAATTGTGAATTGAACGTTACATGGATGCTGAATTGCTTGTGGGGTCAGACGGTTTCCTGGATGTGATGCCTACGCCTTCGCTGGTTTTATAAGCTAAATAGGTTTCTAATTTATTTTCACGTAACGTTAAACGTGTTATTATTCACCTTCATACACACGATTGTTCGTCAATATAGCGAGAATAGGTCTGTAACCGCTGTTTGCACGAGCTCATTGGAGACACGCGCGCGAAAAGAACGTTTTGAATATCCGCGTCTCAGACAGCTGTCAATCATTTTGATGACCGAGGAGATCAGTCGATTGTGTTTTATGATGTATTATTTCATTTAACATCAAAACAACAACAACAACTTGACCGGCTGCGTTTGGCATTGCAAAATATCTACGTGTTGCATTAGTTAAAAAAATTCAGAAGTTGACGATTTAATCTTTTTAATAATTTACAAGTCAAATTGCATTCCCATGTATACTGTAGGCCAAATGCAAAAGCAGTGTACATGTACATACACATCAGTTTCTTCTGACGCTTCATTCATTCATTCGTTCGTTCGTTCGTTCGTTCGTTCGTTCGTTCGTTCGTTCATTCATTCATTCATTCATTCATTCATTCTCTCTCTCTCTCTCTCTCTCTCTCTCTCTCTCTCTCTCTCTCTCTCTCTCTCTCTCTCTCTCTATGTTGTGTGGAGACATTCCATGGACGTAATGCATTTTATAGTGCACAGACTACATATTCTATTCCCCTAACCCCAACCACCACAGAAAACTTTCTGCTTCTTCAGATTTTCAATAAACATCATTCTGTTTGATTTGTTTAACTTTGTTTCCTCATGGGGACCTCAAAATATCCCCACAAGGTCAAAAATGTACTTGTATTCCTGTCTTTGTGGGAACAGTTGTAGGGTCCCCACAACGTGATTACCAGATACACACACACACACCAAGACATCCTGGTGCTTATTGGGTCACGTTTATTTGCTCTAAATGTTTTAATGACATTTGTGCGGCAGTATTATTGTATGCAGTGTAAACTGGCTGTGTAGGGTGTGTAAATCAAATGGTTGTGAGTGATTTGTATAGGCCTATACTATTTCTGCCACGCCCTGAATCCACATTATTGCCATGCTATACTGTATGATATGGCCAGTAAGTATGGTAAGGCCACTGTTACTGCCCTACTTAAGTTCATTCAAATGTATGAGATTTTCAATTCGTGGAAGTATTGTTGTGTGAAGAAACTGGACTTATAGTAACAATATTTTATGTCATAAATTAATTATATGTTTGTTGTCAAAGTTATAATTAAGGTCATAATAATCAAATTTGAATTATTATTATTATAATGAAATGTACGTATAGAAATTAGGGATGCATAACCTTTAATCGCAATTATTAAAGTTTTTGTTTACATCATATATGTGTGTGTGTGAACTGTGTATAATAATTATGTTTATTTAAATATGCACACATGCATGTATAATTTTTATATAAATTATACGGAAATATACAAATGTATATACACATGCAAACATTAATTCAATATATACAAGCATGTGCATGCATTTATCTATACAAAGTAGTTCAGTATGTCTACAGTATACTGAACCCATTACCTTTGCGCCGCTAACTCAATGCTCCACCAGTTGAGCAACAGGAATGTTTTACATTTACATTATGCATTTTTCAGTTGCTTTCATACAAAGCAACTTACAGTGCATTGCAAGATATATATTTTAGTAGTAATTATATTGTTTTTTGTAATTATATTGAACTCATGGCCTATGGCACTGCCCAGCAATGTTCCTTCATTCGAGCTACAGGAACAGCCTAGGTCTTATTTTCATTAGCATTTATTCCAAATGCTTCAACTTTCTCTCTCTGTTTATCTGGCTGTGTTGGTTATCTCACCATTTGTGTTGCTGTTTCTGAGAATGAGCAGGAGTGACGAGTCTCCTAACATGCAGAACTCCAGTAAGCGACAGTTCGAGTTTGAGCTTGTCATGAGGGACAGATCAGCTTTCCTTGGTGTGCATGTCATTACCGCATTACCATATAGTCAAAAGAGAGCGCTGATCGAAGCCACCCCCCAGGTGGATTTTTAGCGTTCGTGACAGGCGACAGTTTCTCAAATCAGTAGGTACGGTATGATGAATCCCCCATCACCTCACTCACTAACATCACCGCCCTCCCCCAACTCACACACACCATCCTGTTCTGTTCTCGACTTCAGAATGTGCTGTTGCCATGGTGACGGACCGGCGCACGCTCCGTCTTGCTTTTTCTCTATTCTCTTCTTCTTTATATATCTCTGGCTCTTCCCGCAGAGGTATGGGCAACGTAACCATCTAGGTTCGCTGCTAGTTATACAAATACACCATAGTGCTTAGTGAACTGCCTTCTTTGAACATCTCATCTGCCCTTTCCCTCACCGTTTCTTTCTCCCCAGGAGAAGCGTAAGGATTCCTGCCATGCAATCTCTTTAAGAGGAGAAAGGAAGCCTAGAAAATCTACACCCACCCACAGGCAGGAGACGGGGAGAGAGAGAAAAAGAAAGAGAGGGAGAGAGAGAGAGAGAGCAGGGGGTGAAGGAAAGAGACAGGAATAACAGTCGATGGATGCAGCCTGGACGTTCTGGTCAGTACAATCTTCTGTGACAAGGACCAGAGTGCTGCAGGGATGGACGGGAAGGGAAGACACATTCCTCCAGGTAATCGGAGCTCATTAATGGCCACCAGACATGTGAGGGTCTGTATGTCCATTGTATGTCCGCATTGTTTGTGGCTTTTGTCTGTAGATGCTTCGCACCTCTTACGGTCTTACCAATGAACTTTCTTGCAAACATCTTCACAAAAGTCTTCACTGTTGTTAACTTGGTCTTGAGATGTTACTCCATGCATGCTGCTTTGGAAATATTGCCCCGGTTTATTTTGTTGTCGATGGCTAACATTGTCTTGTCTATGAATATTTACAGAAGGAAGGTATTGAACACATCCCTAGTGTATGCTTACAGTATATCTTTGTCCATAAGCATTTTTATCTTTTTTATATGTAAGATTAAATAAGTAAAATCTGCAGGTGTTTATAATTGAAAATGGAGGCCATTTACTGGATATTGCATATTTATTTAATATTATTTGTTTCATTTCTCCCCAAACCAGTTCTTTTGTTTGTTTTTAGGTATTAATATTGATCATGAAATATTGATTGGATGTACAGTAGGATTGTCTGAAAGATTTTATTTCAGCTATGATTTCATCTTGATTTATCTTCTAAGAGAAAGCATTAAACCGTTGTCCAAAATACATTTGTCCGGATCAACATGCTTCAATCAATCCATATAAAAGCTTTATCCATGCAAAAAAATGCTGTAATTAAGCAAAAGTAACTCTCAATGTTTCATAATAAATGCCTGGAACTATATTCTCAATGGGACAAAAAACAGCACTACTGTTATGGCCTGAAAGGTATATGACCTATTGACCGCTGCATCATTTTGTGATTTTATTGTAAATTTATTTGCCCTTAAGCTAGAATACTAGTATGAATATAAAATATCTTTAAGATCAACTTTGCATTACTCTCTAGTGTTGCATTAGCACGGAGTACTTATCAAAATCTTTGCCATTGGGCCTGTTATTGAATTAACTTTAAACAAAGATTTTATGTGAAGATAGCGCCGCATTTCATTTAATTCCACATCAAACATGTTACTCCAAGACTGCACTGGTTTAATTATTTAAATCAAAACATCTCACTTACAAAGTGTGCCCTGAGACCCGCTCATGATCTTAGTAACCTATATTTAGGTGCGGTGACATTTGTACTTTGTGTGGAAAGGTTCAAATTGTCTTTGCAAAATGCAATGTGAACTGATCTTTTACCACTTGATATGTCAGGCAGCCAGACTAACACTCATTGTGTCTCTCTAGTTTAACCCTATCTGACTTTCTTTTCCTGTGATACACACATTTGCTACATAATATTTTAAGTCTTAGCTGCTCTTTTCTGATGACAATAATTCAATCATTAAAGGGACACTCCACTTTAAAAAAAAATTCATATTTTCCAGCTCCCCTAGAGATAAATATTTGATTTTTACTGTTTTGGAATCCATTCAGCCGATCTCTGGGTCTGGCTGTACCACTTTTAGCATAGCTTAGCATGATCCATTGAATCTGAAAATCGCAACTTTTAGTTTTCCGTCGGTCTTAGTACACGATGTAACTACAGAAGAGTCAAGTTTAAAATAAGGAAAATATCCAAACTTTTTGGTTATTTTTTATCGCGATGCTAATGGTCTAATCAGATTCAATAGATTGTGCTAAGCTATGCTAAAAGTGGTACCACCAGACCCGGAGATCAGCTGAATGGATTCCAAAATGGTAAAAATCAAATGTTTAACTCCAGGAGAGCTGGAATATGAGCTTATTTAAAAAAAGTTGAGTGTCCCTTTAATGATTAGGGTAGCCAAACAATATTTTAAAATAAGATTTTCTTTAACCATATTGTTTAGCATAGTCTAAAGACTTTTTAAGAGCATCACAGCCCCTAGGAACAATAAACTTTTGTAGGAATTGAGATTAACCTTAATCTCTTTAACCTTTTCTGTGATTCCTGTGCTCCTTTGTTCCTCTTTTGTAGCCATGGTGTGGTGTGAGCGGGGAATTCAGGTGCTTCTCACCACTGTGGGAGCATTCGCAGCCTTCGCCTTGATGACCGTGGCCATTGGCACGGACTACTGGCTGTATGCTCGGGCCTTTATCTGCAACAGCACTGCCAACTCCTCTCAGGATGACCCTCATAACAAGGACAAGAAGGATCCGGGAGCCCTCACCCACTCCGGCCTCTGGAGGATTTGCTGCCTGGAAGGTAAGTGAACTTGTTTGTTTATGTGGGGGTGGAGGAATGGGCCACGTATGTATGAGAGGGGGGAAATCATGCATGAAGGAGGTCCCCACCTGTGCAGTATTCATAAGTGTTTCATACACATTATAATCTAGAAAGAAAGTAAGAGTTTGTTTCCAAAATGTAATAAATTTATTTTTACTAATTTCGGTAAGACGTGTTTTCTAAACCAAGAAAGTAACAAGATGAAAACCACTAGTAACAAACTTTCACATAGCATCTTTAGGTTATAATAACATAAAAAATTCAAATCCATAATTTTATTTTCAAAAATGTATTATAAAAACAATAAATCAATAAATTCAAATTTTTTTCCAAAATGCTATAAATCTATTGAATCAATATATAAATGTGCATTCATCTTTGCCATGTTATATTCATTTAGTTGAGTATACACTGATTAAACATTGCTGATTTTATACTTGGGACGTCGTCGCTGAACTTTTTTAATAGGGATCAGCTGTAAAATGTTTTGTTCCTGCTCGATTTTCATTGACTTCAAGTAAAATTATAAAAAAAATTCATAAGATCCCCTGGGGTCAATGTGTTAGCATGACAGAAGCTTGATGCTGTCGGGAAAACAAGCAACAGCCGACATTTTTCCGTCGCCCGAGTGGCTTACATTTCTTCCTCGCCACAGAAAACCACCACAGGTTTATCAATGCCATCAAAAGTATTATTTTGTTTTTGTTTGTTTGTTGATCACAAAGTACAAAGTAGATGCGGAAAACTAGGATTTTGTGTGTATTCAACGTGCCACAATTGTTGTGTACAATGCGTGTATGGTACGCTGTGATTTGTTGAGCGAATTTATTGCGTTTTGCAGAGGACTGGCGTTTATCGCGTTTTGGGAAAAAGGGCGAAAAGATGAATTATTAAGAATTGACTTTTTAATACTGACTTGATAATGTCACGACACGGGTAGGAGAGACAGGACGCAAACGCAAGGTTCCAAATAAATAACATTTAATAATAAAAACACGAGGGCTGACAAGGTGAATACAGAAACTCAGGAACATGAACACAGGAAACAGACAGGGTATCGAAGACAATGATCCAGCCGTGAGCAAACAGAAGACAGAGGTATATATACACACAGACTAAATGACAAACAGGTGTGATGAGGCAGGTAATTAATCAATGAATGTCCAGGTGATAACAATCGGAACAGAGACAAGACATGACACGGATTAACCGTGACATTACCCTCCCCTCTACGAGTGGCTACCAGACACTCACATAAAACACAACAAAAACAAAGTCTGGTAGCGAGAGTCCAAGGGAGGGGTGGAGGGCTTGGGGACCCTGGCGAAGCCGGCAGCCGCCGGGATGAGACCAACAGGACGGTTGGCCGGACTGCGCCAGGAGAACCGGAGCGATCGCTCCGAGAACCGAGGCAGACGAATTACCCCCCTCCTGGGAATCGTCGACGATCAGATGCCCCCGGAAATCATCTCCCATCCCCTCGCGGAAACGGAGACCCTCGGTAGCCACCCCGGGGAAATGATCGGGCGTGGTCCGTTCCGGATCCCCCTGCGAGCAGGATGGTGGTCCTCCGAGGGACCGTCGACGACGACTCAACCGTTGGGGGACCGCCTGGGCCGATCCTCCTCCCGCAGGAGCGAGCGATCGCTCACGGTGGTCCCCAAGAGACATCGGGACTGATGGGGAATGAACCCCGATGTCACTACTCCCCCTCGACGAAACTCCTGGGGGAGCCGCCCTCCGTGAACCTGCTGCGTCCAGTTTGGCTGGATCATTCTGTCACGACACGGGTAGGAGAGACAGGACGCAAACGCAAGGTTCCAAATAAATAACATTTAATAATAAAAACACGAGGGCTGACAAGGTGAATACAGAAACTCAGGAACATGAACACAGGAAACAGACAGGGTATCGAAGACAATGATCCAGCCGTGAGCAAACAGAAGACAGAGGTATATATACACACAGACTAAATGACAAACAGGTGTGATGAGGCAGGTAATTAATCAATGAATGTCCAGGTGATAACAATCGGAACAGAGACAAGACATGACACGGATTAACCGTGACAGATACATTACTGATTTTGGCGGTAACTATTTTGTTTTAAATGGCGTTTATCGCGTTTTAGAACCAAACTCTTCAAATACAGTTGGATTTATTTCTAAAATATTAAACCAAATATATACAGTGATTTCATTGGTTCACTTGTATCATAATGCGAAACTACCAAAAGCACCCAATCCTAATTTTTCTCTCGATTACAAAATTCGAGATGACCAGACATGGACATATAAACATGATTTGTTTACGAATTATTAATTATTATATTGCTGTCAGTAATTCTGTGAGCCTGGAGACTGCCGTGTACATTATACATTTTTCACTTAAAGGTGCTGTGTGTAGATTTTAGCAACATCTAGCGGTGAGATTGCTCTCACCCCTCCCTTTCGAAACACATAGAGATACACATAGAGAATATTTATGTTATCGTCTGAGGCAACATAGTGAGGAAACGAGCTATGTAGAGCAGTTTGTCCATTTAGGGCTACTGTAGAAACATATTGGCACAAAATGGCAACTTCCATGTAAGGGGACCGGCTATGTATAAAGATAGAAACGGTTCATTCTAAGGTAATACAAATGTAACATTTCATTATATAAGGTCTTTATACACCACTGACAATATAGTTATGTGCATTTCTGTCAAAAGATCCTCCTTAAATTTACACACTGCACCTTTAAATGTGTGATATGAATAAACAGTGCTCATAAACATCTGTTTAAATAATATCCTCTATAGAAATGAGTGAAAGCTTGGACTCAGAAACAGTAATCCTTACATTTTGACTTAACAAGCCCATACTGTAGCTTAGGGCTTAAACATTGTTGAAAGCCTCCATGCAGGTCTTTTTACCCATTGGGCTCTAAAATGCGGGGTGTTTAACCTTCATACCTCTCTTGCTCAAGCCAATCCTCAAGAGACGGTTTTTAAACAAACATGAGCTGTATTTTTCCATTTACATTAGAAACCTAGAGGAGTACATGTCAACGGCTATGATTATGTGATGAGTCATTTTAAGTCAAAGGTGCCACGCAGCGCTCTCATTGGATTTGCGGCATAATCAAACCAGACAAAAACAAAGTCATTTTGCCTTATAATGTTGCTCATTTCGGTCCTCTGCTTTGTATAGCACAAATCGGTAGCGTTGTAATGGGAAACGTGTCTTCAGAGTCTTAACTCAACATTTACGCTTAGTCATCTTTACAAAAATACAGAAAGTCGTGCAAAAGATTATCACAAAAGATAGCAAAGCTTCTTATTATTGTTAGATACTTTATATCAAGAATTGGAATGTCAGTGCAAAATTTCCATTGACTGTGTCTAAGATAGAAAATGCTTCCTGATGTCCCACAATTCGGAGGCGACGGAGCATTTTTATGTCCATTTTATATATTTTAGCTCACTTTATCATTAGAAGTGATCTTAGGATGCATAGAAAGCCTGAAACTATTTTCTTTGTACACAAACAGTGTCTGAATTTAGCCGTTAAACAGCCTTGGTTTCAGACACAACCATTAAGCTGTCGCACATAAATGCTATAAACAAGCACAATGCATTAACAAATGCCATCCTATAGGTTAAAATTAAGCCCTGGAAGATAATGGGCATATAGTATGCAATGCCATCATGTTATCTAAAGTGAGCGGCTTATATCACAAGAGAGCACTGCTTGACACCTTTGACCTGTGATGACTCATAGCAATTGACATCTACTCTGAATCCATTTCAAACAAAACACCTCACAGTCTGTCTGACTGCGATCTCTTGAACTCCATTTAGAAACGTACATTTGGCAGATTTCCACTTTAAATAATAGGGAAAGGAAAAGACACACTAAGACGGTAAAAGATGAAGCCAGATTAAATCTCACATCAACCATGTGCTAAACACCAGGGCATGGTGCCAACCTAATACATTATTTTTTATTTTTTTTAGAAAACTGCACGTTGACACTTTTAAAGGATATTTCAGTCTCTCTTTCATTTTCAGGATTGAAAAGAGGAGTGTGTTCCCAAATTAATCATTTCCCAGAAGATGCTGATTATGACCAGGATGCTGCCGAATACCTTTTACGTGAGTTGGGAATGTTTTTTTTGTGTGCAATATTCCAGAGTCTGTTAGATGTTTTGCTGTAATCGAAGAATAAAAAGCATTGCACTAAAATGTTTTTTCTTTCTTTCAGGTGTAGTCAGGGCCTCCAGTATATTCCCTATCCTCAGTGCCATATTATTGCTGCTAGGTGGAGTGTGTGTGGCATCTAGTCGGTTCTATAAGACCAAAAGACACATCATTTTGGGAGCGGGCATTTTGTTTGTCGTGGCAGGTAATGTTTCTCACATCAGATCTTAATATAGATGTGGATGCAATACTGTGGGTGAATTCATGAAACATTTGTGCACTTTTAGTGCAAGCATGCCTCTTTTTATGCAAATTAAGGTTTGTCTACTTTCTTTAGTGAATCAGGTGCTTAAACAACACACTCAGCCGACAGCAAATATACTTGCATTATGAGCATGCGCATTTCTTTTAGTGAATCCCCCCCCTAAAATGTTTAAACTCTTCTTTTGTGTTAAAACGTGTCTTATAAACAAAACCTTTTGTCTCAAACTGGTCTAGGTCTGAGCAACATCATTGGCGTCATTGTATATATCTCAGCAGCGCTCAGCGACATCTCTCCCAAAAAGGATGAAGACAAAAAATGGCACTACTCCTACGGCTGGTCGTTCTACTTCGGCGGCCTGTCATTCATCCTGGCGGAGGTGGTGGGCGTTCTGGCTGTCAACATATACATTGAGCGCAACAAAGAACTGCGCTGCCGTTCACGCACCGACCTCTTCCGCAGCACGACCTCCGCTGTGTTGCGACTGCCCGGATACCGCTTCCGCCGGCGCTCTTCGCGCTCCAGCTCACGCTCCACGGCAGAGCCGACCCGCTCACGTGAGCAATCCCCAACCTCAGGCATGGATCCCAAGAACTTCGGTCCGCCCTTGGCTGCCGGCCCACCACCGTTTTCGGTAGCCACGCTTCCCAATCCTCATACTCACTCCGGAGGAGGGATGGGGGATATTTCGATGTACACGCTGGGTAGGGAAGGTAAGCCGCCCATGTACGGCACAGTCGACCGTGCCACGCTCTACCAGCTCCATAATTACTTTCCAACGAAGGAGGGAGGTGGAGGAGCACTCATGACGGGTACGCTCCCTTCCCTCTCCAAGTCTAACCTGGCTGCGTCGGCCAACGCGACCCTCAATACGTCGTCTTCCTCCGGCCCCCAGCAACCGCCCCTGTCGGCTGGATCCTCCGCAAACATGGAGAGGGATCGAGGGATGGGAACCTTGGATCGACTGGGCAAAGGAGACAGCTCAAATACTAACACTCTCAACAGGAGAACAACACCTGTGTAATGACAAGAGGGTCGGGAAGAGATTGAAAGATTTTGTGTACTGGGAGTAATGGGGGGTGGAGGTAAGGTAGAGAATTAAAAAGCAACAGCGAGAAAGGGCTGAGAAACAAGCGACATCTACTTTCAAGATGAAACAAGAAGGCAATACATCCTCTTTTTCCCTCCATTTCTGTTTTCGAACACGGTGACTCAAGTAACAGAATTCCATCCGCACTTCTTATTGATTCATGTTGAAATACTCGATGTGTGTGATGGTGATCTTTGGTTCTTCAAACTCTTTCAATTCCAGTGCTTTATCATCAGGTTATGCCTGTAACTTATTTAGCATTCCAATATAGTTGTCGTTTTTTATTATTATGGTATCGTTGTTATTGCTCCGTTAACTTATACAGTACATTTTTACCGAGGTGTTATTTTTTTGCACAATTATCCATTTAACTTATTTCCTTTGATAAACTCAAACTGTGATTTTTTCCTTGCACATGTTGACACTATATTTTATGATGTCATTCAGTGTCAAGCATGTGTTTATTTGCGAGAGTGTGACTTATAACATTTTTTAGTTTTTACAAAGATTGATATTTAGACCTGTGGACTTTTTCATTGTAATCTTAAGTGTAGACGTAGTAAAGTCTTCATATGAATATATTTGATTTCTCATTTAACAGTCTTAATATCGTTATGACGGAATAATGTTTATAATGAACTACTGTTGTAGGACTGGAAGTAAAACAGAGAAAAGAGAGACAGAACAAAATAGAAGTGAAAGGCATTCATTTCAGGGGAGCAATATCTATACCTTAAAAACCTCACAGAAAAGACAAAAAAATCTATTAAATATATAGGATATTATAAATATATATATATATATATATATATATTTGTGTGTGTGCGTGTGTGTGTGGAACAACCTTTTGGGTAAAATAAAATATGATATATTCTATGAATGTGTAAAACTGGGATCTATGTGCATATTGTTAGCAGTTTTCACTGCAGCGTTTTATTTTCATGTTTGTAACTTTGTATGCATGGTTCATATCCAATATATGATATATTCATAATGCTCTGCCTCCCGGCTTTTGTGCATTATGTCTAATGTATGTGGTAATACAGATGGATAGGATGACAGAGGTGGGTCAAAGGGTTGGCATCAAGAGAGATTTTTAAAGAGTGTATTTTTATAAAAAGTCATTATTTCTTGGATGGGGTGTACAGCAAACCAGCGGACTGCCATGATCACCTGATGTTTGCTGAGCATTGTATCATCTGCCATCCTTTATAGCGGAAACATGTGTTTACACAATGTACCTGTTTGTATGAACAAACTTTTATACAGTAGCTGTATGGCAGCATCTTTCTAAGGCAATTAAAACTAAAATGACATGTAGATTTTTACAGTTAAGCCTTAGCATGTTAGCACAACATTGCATTCAAGGTATAGCCTACATTTTATTAAAATTTGTATTCCCTGGGGATCAAACCCATGACATTTGCACATATCAAAATGCTCTATGAGCTACAGGAAGACGCATAGTAGCATGCACATAAGTATTGTATGAAATAGTCTATTTTATTTTAGACTCATTTGTATCTCAGATATCATTGAAGGCAGCATAATGTTGTCGCCAACCGTTTCGAACAACCTTTACATCTAGAGGAAGTCTATGCAAAGGCTAATCTCCAGGAGTTGAATACAGGAATGAGGTGTCTCATACGCACACACACACAAACACTGTAATTATAAAGAGAACAATGCATTAATGCCCACGCCTCGCTCAAGGGAAGGACAGGACTGAAAGTGACACGCTTGCTTTTATAAAAAATGCTGAATGTGTGTGCGTCCATCTTACAGCAGATTATTTGCTTTAGGTCCTCTATCCATATGATTCATGTTTCAGTTTAAATCAGTACCAAGAGTTCATACACTGTAAAAATAATATATAGAGTATTTATATTTGCTGGTTTAGATTTTAAGTAGAAATTGCATTTACAGGTCTTTTCAATTGCCTTTTTAAATCTTTATTAGGTGCGAGGACCCCATTGTTCTTTAAGGAGTTAATATTATTATCTAGATTTGAGCTGCTGCTGTAACTTATACATATAACAAATATAGCTAAAATAAGTATCAACTTCAACTTCATTTTATAATTTAACAGCTTTTAAGGGTGTATCAAAACTTCATCCTTTTCAATAAAAAACACACACATAAAACTTACGTATACAAACACATAGCAGCTACTGTATATGGTACTGTTTTTATGGTACTGTTTTGTACGGCATAATAAAATTGTTAATTTATTTTAGAAATCTTTACTGTAAAAAATAAATAGTTTTTACAGTAAACAACCTCCATAAAAATACAGATGACATGTTAACAGCTTTACGGTTAAAAATTGTAAAAATACAGTTACATTTTTTCAACGTTTGTATATTTTACAATTATTAACTGTGTATTTAATTTACTGATATATATGTCTGTTTATATGAATCTGCTTTGTACTGCTTTTTGTTTTTACATACAGTATCTTACCACCATAACACAGGTGGTAAAATGGACAGCCACATGCTGAATCAAGCATGTTTCATGTTTATCACAAGTGGCCTTTTCACAGATCGCTATCACTATATGTAGAAATGGTTTACAGTGTAATTCACACAAACACAAAACACCTGGATGGTAATGCATGTGACATGAAAATAATGCTAGAAACATTCATTAAAAACACAGGTTCACATAAAATCTATGTAACGGATAAAAATGCAAGAGGAAACATAATTATTTTAATTTAATATTATCAAATGTGAAGAGTCTTGCAGGGAATTGTGAGAACGGCCTTTTAATGTTTTTTTACCGTAAAATTTTACAGTGATTTATATTTTTAACTTACAGAAACCATAATTTTAATAATCTTTTACCATATAAAAGTACAGTACATAAATAATTCAGTTGAATAATTAAATATAATCAAATGTGAAGAGTCTTGCAGTGAATTGTGGGAACGGCCTTTTATTGTTTTTTACCGTAAAATTTTACAGTGATTTTTTTTACTTTCAGAAACCATAATTTTAATAATCTTTTGCCATATAAAAGTACATATATAATTAAGTTGAATAATTAAATATAATCAAATGTGAAGAGTCTTGCAGGGAATTGTGGGAACGGCCTTTTATTGTTTTTTTACCGTAAAATTTTACAGTGATTTTTTTTTACTTACAGAAACCATAATTTTAATAATCTTTTGGCATATAAAAGTACATAAATAATTTAGTTGAATAATTAAATATAATCAAATGTGAAGAGTCTTGCAGGGAATTGTGGGAACGGCCTTTTATTGTTTTTACCGTAAAATTTTACAGTGATTTATATTTTTAACTTACAGAAACTATCATTTTAATCTTCTTTTAATTATTTTAAGTACATAATATAGTTGAATATTATAGAGATTTCACCATAAAATATATGGCAATTCACACCTTTTACTTTCTAAAACCGTACACTTTATTTTACCGTAAAATTAAATGTACCTGTAATGTTAAATCTATTATTGTTTTTAACATATATGTCAAGTTTTTTAAAGTTAAACAATAAACAGGTTTTTATCATAGCATTTTATCGGGGGTAGAAACATGCATACGCCAGTTCCCACGCAAAAGTTGTGATCTATAAAAAACAAACTTGATGGGAGAATGGGCTTGAAGACTTGGATCTAAGGGAGATTCATGTATGCACACTTGCAGGTGATCTGTGTTTTTTAAAGGGAACATTGCTTTGATTTATAAGTCTTTATATTATTTGGCTTATGCCATTTTTGGCTTTTGTGCATACATAGACTTTTAGTAAGGATCCTACGCACAGTTTTATAAATGAGACCCCTGCACCTTCTAAAACTGCTTTATATCGTGTACGTTTCAGATCAGATATCCCATAAACACGATTGACAATCACAAGCTGACTGAAGGTGTTGGCGTCATAACAAGGAGCAACAAGGGCAGATTTAAAGATAGGAAGAACATTAACAAGACTATGTCTGCAACTCATCAGAAGATTTAGTTGCTACAGTATGTGGCTGGCATAATAATCTAGGTCACTATGAAAGTAAAGATACCCGATACGTAACCAAAGCTGAAATTAATGAGAACCTCCCTTGGCGTATGTCAATCAAGGTTTTGATCTTAATCAAATCAGCAACACAACCCATGAGATGGTCACATTATAAGGTGAGACAAACATAAATCATGATAGGTTTAGGTGGCCATGCATACCAGAAGGGAACCGCTCTGAATCAGAGTTGGTGTTGCTTATGTCCTCTGGAGCGCAATTGGCCACGCTCTAAATTTAGAGGAAAGCTGTGGAGAGGAAATGAGACGGATGGGATTGACAGTGAGATGGAAATCTGGAAAGAGATCAAAAAAAGAAATTACATGTTTTTTGTGACAGAAAAATAGTTTGGTGCTGTGTCGATTTATTGTAAGATTAAATATGCATCAATTCCATTGAGAAAACAGTCAAAATCATACAATGACTGGCAGTTATGGATATCAAATATGTGAAACATGTACAGATGGAAATAAAAAGCAACAAAATTTCATTTCACATCTTGACAAGTGCTGAGGTGCATGTAAGAGGTATGCATAGATCACGCATGTATGCTGTTCAATAATAGACAACGAGGCTATATGAATCAATAATAAAACAAAAATACATCAACAGATCCACTCAACAGTTATACACATTGAAAGGGTTTTTCACCCAAAAATCATTTAATAATCCTTGTGTTATTACACCATAATTTCTATTAAACCATCAACCGTGCGTTTACCATCATTTATTGAAATATCTTCTTTTGTGTTGTACAGAAAAAAGTAAATGATGACAACATTTTCATTTTTGGTTAAACTATCCCTTTAATATCACAAAATAAATTCAATAATTTTGATTAAAAAATTAATATCCACAGTAAGACCTTTAAAATCACAGCAAAGTGGTAAAACATATTTAAGAATTTCTCCATGTTCCCAGAGAAAAAAATAAAATATATAGCATATATAAATCTGTAAATATATTGTATATCTTTAATGTGAATCAAACCACTATAGTTCAAAAAGATTCAACCAGTATGTATTCTTTATTAAAAATAGTATATACATTATATATTAAATATTGTATTCATGCTAATTAATGCTTAAACATGAGTGTTTATTTTTCAGTTTTTGAGTTTCGGTTTTTGAACACACTCCCTCTCTCTCTACTTCCATGGAATGTACAACCACTAATTGGCTGATTGATTGATTGATTGGTGGGTGGGTTGGGTTTATTAAAAGACAGGTGATGAAGATTACTGAATGAGAGCCTTTAAAAACCCCATGAAGGCGTTCAGTGAGAAAAAAGTGAGTTTGTGTGTAAGAAAAATGTGTGTGGAGCTTTGTGTGTTATATTTAAGAAAGGATGAATGAGTAGTATTATTAGTGGTTTAGTGCAGAGTATATGCAGGTATACACCCACTTCTTTATTTGATAGCTGGGGTATACTTTCTTCTACTTAAATAAAATAAAAAATAAGTGTGTTTAATTAAGGGTGTTTAATGGTGCTTTATTGACAAGGGCATGTCATTCAATGTTATGGCCTAACTTGGCATAACTAGTTTGCAATGGGTCTCTTCCTTTCAAAGGGCTATCTATTTTATCTCTTAAAACAACTTCTACTGTATTTCACTGTAAAAAAATAATAAATTCAACCTACTATTTTCAGTTCTGGCTTACAAAAATTGACATGACTTATAAATTCAAGTTGAAATGGTTTAACTCAATTTTAAGTTAAAGTAACAAAAATAGGGGTTGATTTGACAAAAAATGCTTTGAATCTTTTTACAGTGTACATCTTAAATGCACAGTGCTATTTATTTGCATTTTGCATTTTATTTTCCTGCCTGCCTACAAGAACAGATTGGCAACCATTTATTGGGTCAAAACCCACCTGTTGAGAAACGCTGTGTACTATAAATAACATTTATATATTAAATCGGTCTCATTCATAAAATGTTAATATAACCTTTTCCTAGCAAAGCTTAAAATATCTCTTGCAAAATATCACGTTACCCAACATCTAAACCATCAGGTTTACCAGCTTTTTCGTATGATTTGAATATAGCTTATATAATCTAAAAATAATTTCTTCTTTTGTTAATTTTAAGGTATGATTATCACATCACTGGACTTTATCCTTTAAAGGGGACAGAGAATGAAAAAACATTTGTACCTTGTCTTTGTTGAATAATGGTAGTCTACCCGCATTCAGGAACATACAAAAAGTGCTAAACATGCTAAACATCTCAGTCTCATAGAAATTCCTCTTTTAGAAATGTCAGCCAGAAAACGGCCCAATCTGAAAAACTGATGCTTATGACATCACAGGCATCTCACTGCCCCTCCACTTTAAAATAATGGGTTACATTTTTTGAGTGGCAGCAAAGTCAGCCAATCAGTAATGAGATTAAACCAGTAGGGGGAGCCAAATAGGTGCAAAACCACTTGTTTAAAATCCCCCACCCTAATAGAGCTATCTGAGAGAGGTTTTTATGAAGCTTCTAAGGCATTACAGACCCAAATTTTTTTGTCTAAATGTCACATCACAGAACAAGGATAAATACCCCGTTCAATCATTTTATGTCACCTTTAAGGATCTAATCCTTTAATGGCATGTGTCTTTTGCCAACAGGCCTGGCACACCTCCTGTACATTTCCTTCAGTGCCAACTCTCATCTAATATTCATGCTACACATCGCCAACCACCAAACAAAAAAACAAAACATTAGATAATGTTCAATTAACACATTCTGGGACATTAAGGCTTTTACCAGTGGATAAGAACTCCATGAATTCTTCTGCCTCCCACATTCTCCAAGACTGCTGGGAATACTGTTATCCGTTCCACAGTTTGAACAGGACAGTGCAAAATTAGGCAAAGTCCCACTCAGCCTCACTCCTAGATATCACTGTTCTTTTTAGGAAAGCACTTTTCCCAAAGACTGTATGGAAGAGTAAGGATCCAAAACAAGGCCCCAGCTATAATAACCAGAGCTCCAGCGAAGCCCATGCATGTCACTGACCATGACATTTTATGATGTAGAGGGATGGATTGGTCACTTGCCAAGAATGAGAGCACTGATTGGTGGAAAATAATTAGACACACAAAGATTAAGACACCTGGTGAGAGAGAAAGAAAAGAAAATGACAATTTGCTCTTTGCATTAAAAAACTGTCTAATGTTTCTTTAAACAACCACAGTAGTATAGTCATCGTCTTGGGAATGTGTGGCTTTATGTGGCTTGCACAGTGAGTGGGTTGTGTGAAGTCACTGGCTGTTGTGTTGAATGGCCATTTGGTATTGCTTATTGCAATACAATTATAAAACATCTTTTGTTCTTACAAGACAATAAAAATCAAATCTATTTTATTTACTATATTTCCTATAAAAAAATATTCGATCTTGAGATTATTCTTATCTAGGGTGGGTCCAGAAAGAAGAGTAAATGTACCCTATATCACAGCAAGAAAGGAATATATACACCATCTAGTGTATAAACACCGCAATACCGCTTAATATTTTCGGTCAAAGGTGAGTTTGCATCAAACATTCATCATTTATAGGAAGAAACCTTTCCACGTCAAAGCGCGCTCAATCCCACAATGCACCTCGGCTTCCATAGAATTGAATCGAAAAGGGGAATCTCTTGTGGATTTTTATAATCATGGGAATTTCTCTTTGGAAAAGAGCTATCCTGACGTGAAAAATATCGCTTTAAGACATTACTTTTGTACCTTTTTATGAAAGTGAGTTTTTGGCGTATGACAAATACAGAAGGGTTGCAATTTACCTCAAGTTACTTGCAAAACTAAAATCACATTTGAACACCTTAATAAGACAATTATTTAAAATTAATTATTTTGTAAGGAAACCAACCTGAAACTATAAGCTTAATGTGTTGCATATTTTTTAAATATTGATGAACAATTAAATGTAGCCTAAGTGAGACTGTGTGGATGCGTTCATAGGGATGGAAGGTACAGAAGGATGATTATTATTTGGAGATGCTCTTGAGTAAAATCGTACCGTAACATCGTACAGTACATGCTGTGTACAGCTTGTTCTGTTTCACAGGTACATTTACTGTGTTATATTTCCTAGTACTTTACACAAGTCTGTATTAACTGTGTGAGTGCTGTGGTGCACTTTTCTGTTTTTCTGTTAGCTAGACATCTTTAGATATCCCCCATGGCATGATGGTGAAGCACTAGTAAAGTGTTTTAAATTCAGTTAAGATGATGGTGTACACAGTGTTTTGCATTTACATTAAAGTAACAGTATGTAGGATTGTGGCCAAAATTGGTACTGCAATCACACAGCTGGTGGACAATATACAAAACGACAACATAAACATCAGTTGAGGACTGCAACTCCACTTTTTAAAGCAACACTATGTAGTTTTTTTACCTTTAAATAATGTCTCTAAAATTATTTCAGTGATAGAACAACTTTTAACTGGACAAATTGTACTGTTGCTGCAACCTGAGCAGCCTCCTAGCTGCTACAAGCACACTCTGAAAGTGGCGGTGGAGGGTAGGAAACACAGCCCTGCCCCTCCCCCTGCCTGGAGAAGAGTGTCTGATACCAGGCACTGTTGCGCTTTTCAACCACATGGGGGAGCTGTAAGTCATTTTCACATGGAAACTACACAGTGTTGCTTTAAATTATAATATCCTGGCTAGACCACTGTTGTCAGTGATATAAGTATTTGAAATGAAAATTATTTCTTAATGTCTAGTGACATTTTAGGGCCATTTAATGATTAATTGATATACATTTCTTACATACTGTTCCTTTAACATGATGTAGAAATACAGTATGGCTAAATTTAACCATAACTATCTATTTATTTTACAGAACACAAAAATTTTCGATGCATTGTTGATTTACAGATATTTATCTGAATTTTAGCAAATCTTGGTGCTCCAGAATCTAGTTCAAAGCTTTCCCAGCATACTGAAAGATCTTATAGCAGCACAGGTTAGGCTCTTTATTTTTTTTATTTTTTTTGTGTGTTTTCACATGTTTTTGACTACAGTGCATTTGTAATTTGTTAGGAATTCATTACCTGATATGATGAAGCAAACAGAGGCTGGCTTCAAGAAGAACTGAACACCTTTGCTTATTGCCATAATGATGCAGATGGCACCCGTAGCCATCAGGAAAAGGCTAAATATGGCAAACATGGCCGACGCTACTGTCAGATCTAAAGGGTGAAAAGAGATTTTAATCACTTTATGTACTGTAGCATATGCTAGAGCCCAGTAAATATGCAGGTGGTTATATAAAGTAATTGCAAGTAGGGCTGTCACGATTATGAAATTTGTTTGACAGTTAATTGTTTAATAAATTGTGATGATTATGACGATTATGCCTGTTTAGGGCTTTGACGGTTATGATGATTAATTGTCTGTTTTATTGCTTTGACATTTAACTCTCATAAGTTTTTTGTTTGTTCATGAAATAACTTTCAGACATTGTTGTGATTAACTTAATTAAATATTTTTTGCAAGGTAGTAAATAAATATTTATACACAATACATATTTAAAATATTTTTTTTATGAATATATATAAAAAAAACCTGAAAATTCTGCATAAGAAATAAAAACAAAGTGTCTGAAAAACCGAAAGAAAAAAATTCAATCAAAACAAACGGACTAAATCAGATCAGGCCTTAAAGGAATAGTCCATTTTCTTAAAAGAAAAATCCAGATAATTTACTCACCACCATGTCATCCAAAATGTTGACGTCTTTCTTTGTTCAGTCGAGAAGAAATTATGTTTTTTGAGGAAAACATTGCAGGATTTTTTTCCTTTTAATAGACTTTAATAGAGCCCAACATTTAATACTTAACTCAACACTTAACAGTTTTTTTTCAACTGAGTTTCAAAGGACTATAAACGATCCCAAACGAGGCATAAGGGTCTTATCTAGTAAAACGATTGTCATTTTTGACAATAAAAATAACAAATATACACTTTTAAAGCACAACTTCTTGTCAAGATCCGGTCGTGATGCGCCAGCGTGACCCCACGCAATACGTCATGACATCAAGGGCCCTATCTTGCACCCAGCGCAATTGACTTTGTCAGTGACGCATGTATCATTCGTATTTTGCAACGGCGCACAGCGGGTTTTTCCCTCCACAGACGCACGTCTACAAACTAGGGAATGAACTTGCGCTC